>NW_006160107.1:1348446-1358201 GCF_000334495.1 Tupaia belangeri chinensis | reverse complement strand
CCTTAAAACGCTGGGCACGCTCACTCACACCCAGCTCCTTCCTGGCTGCTCCGGAGGCTAGAGGGAGGGATGGCAAGGCAACACCCCATCAAGGGCACTTCTCTCTCCCTCATCTTTCTCCAAATAAGTAAATAAATAATTTTTTAAAAATAAAGAAAATAAAGAGCAAATGGCATTGTTTTATGGGAATACAACTCTCCTTACTTTCCTCTCTCCTAAGCAGAGTTAATTTGGGATACAAGCAAATATTTCAGAAATAGTTATAAATGGCATTAGCCATGTGTGATTCTACTGGGTCATCGGAAAAGCCTTGATGTATTTTCTATGTAAAAATGCACCATGACTTTCCTGGTAACCCAATATTTTATAAAGCAGCCACAGATCACTTCATAGGTACAGCGTCCACGGAAAGTCCTTCTGAAGACAAGTAAGACCTGCTATAAGTATATAAAGAGTCATGAAATGAACTCACACACACTCACACACCCCAATAGCCCCTTGAGAATGAGAATGCGCCTGTGTGTTTGTAGAGCACAGTGGTAAGAAACATGGCCTTTGCCGTCAGGGACCTGGGATGGAATCTCAGCTCTGACATTGAGCTACTCTGAGACCTTGGTCAACATACTGAATGCTTCAGTGCCTCAGTTTCCTCATCTGTAAGACGGAATCCATAACAACCCTGCTCATGCAGTTGTTGTGAGGACTGAGAGGGTGTACGTTCAGAGCGCGTGCTGCCTGGCTCTAAGTCCACGTGCTCAGTCGTGGCAAATACTTCATTGCAGGTATCATCATTTTCCTCGTCACCAGACTAGGCCCAGACGACTGGGTTATATTCACAGTTCTGTTCTCGTTAGGCCAAGACCTTGGGCAAGCCACTTCACTTTTCAGTATCTCAGTCTCCTGCCCCACCGGGCCATCGGCAAAGTCATGACGTGTTTTTGCATAGAAAAACATGTCATGGTTTTCCCGATGGCCCAATGTATCATGGGAATTCAAAAACTGTGAAAAATTAAATGAAAGTACAAGTCTCTTGTGGTGTACAAGTTTTTTCATATCATGCATTTTCCATGACTGCTGTGCTGACCCCTCATAAACTGATGCCCAGACTCCAGCTTGACCAGCAGAGCCTGTGCTCAGTCCAGGGAAGGAAGGGAAAGGCACCGTGCAGTGCCTTGGCTGGGGCTGGGGGCACCTCACACAATGTTTGCGAAGGGAAGGGGGGCTGCAACTGGGCTGTTGGGGCTGCTTTATCCACATCAGTGCTTCTCAGAAACTGTGATTTCATAAGCAGATAAAAAGAGATTTGTAAACAGATTTTGGTAGGCCAGGACAGGTTTGTCAACTTTTTGTTTTGCCAAACAATTAACAAAAACAAGGATCAAGTGGCCTCCACAACACAGCAGTTAGGTGGACACACAGAAAAATGGACCCCATGTGGTCAGCCAGGGCTCAAATCCCAGCCCCATTGGCTTAAAATACATGCCAGGCATGTGTGCCCAGTTTCCTGATGGGAGAATTGGAGGAAAAAGGATTGCGGCGTGACAAGACTCTATTGTGGGAACCTTTCTTTCTCTCTCCTTGTCCTCTGGTATGAAAAGGAAGGAAAAAGAAAAAAAAGAAAAAACAACAATGACCACAAACTAATATCATCTACCTGTCATCCCCATCTCTCATAAAAGAAAGTTTACTATCAAAATAACAGTGAGAATATAATCTTCGACTCTCCTTCAAAATGTACAGATTTAGCTTGTAAAGATGTGACCAGTGGAAACCAGCATTTCAAATATCAGTAAGTTCTTCGAATGCATGAGGGCAGGGGAGGAAAAAGCAGGTCAGTGACCTCGTCGGAGGTGAAATGGGGCCGAAGGCAGCGAAGACCAGCAGGAAGGAGCCCAAGGGTTAGCAAGGATACAGGAGGCGAGTCGGGGCAGAGATGCCAACGAGAAGGAGTGCTGGCTGCTGAACAAGGGAGCTGTGCCCGAAGGTAATGTTCAATTCAAACATTTACATACATAGATCTAATAAGCCAAATCAGTATGGCTTATCATGTCATTCTGAGTTAAATAAACTAAATATCAGAAATACAACGTATCGTTGAAATCATCAGATTTGCCTATCCATAAATTCACATTTCAGTATTACTAGTTACTCAAATAGTAAAACAATATTAACAATAACATTCACAGCCCAGCTATGCTGGCACAGTGACAGCTCAGTGCCGCAATGCTGGAGGCCGTACGGAAGGGCGGGTTCTTTTCCTGGGTCATCCTGCACATGCCTGTTATACGGGCTGGCTGGGAGACCCGGTTGGGGGTGCTTGTCTGTCTGTCTGTCTCTCTCACTGATGAAATACATAAATAAATAAGCTTTAAAATATTTATTTAATATGAGTCACTAAAAGTAGCATAGTACTTATGACTATGCCTACTGATTATAACTCTTAACATTTAGTCCAGAAGGAATAAGTAAAAATAACCTAAAATATAGTAATAGGAAAGGTGATATAAAAACAATTTATAAGGTGATGCATAAATTATTTAGCAGCCATTAAAAATCTCATTTGGTGGCCAGCAGGTGGTAGAATGATTAAGGTGCTGGACTCCTACGTGGCCAACCTCAGTTCAAATACTGGACCTGGCAGCTTGACTTCTCACTTTCTCTCCCGCTCTCTCTCTCTGGTGAGTTCATGTGCCCTTAGCAAATTTATAAATAATAATAATAATGAATTAATTAATTAAAAACCTCATTTTCAAAAGAATTTAAGGAAATATAGAAAGCTCATGATATAATATTTAGTATAAAAATAATTACAAATTTCTCTGTAATTACTATTTTTAAAAATATTTACAGGCCAGCAGGTGGCATGGTGGTTAAGGCTGCTGGACTCCCACTTGGCCAACTGTAGCCTGAGTCCCAAACTTGGTGGCTTGCTTTCTCACTTTCTCTCACTTTCTCTTGTCAAATTGGTATGTAGGCACCCTGGGTCTTAAGACACTGATTATGGTGGTTAGAGCAGCTGGATCCTACATGACTGACTATAAGTCCTGGACCCAACAGCTTGAAAAACACACTGGGCACATGTGCATGGATGCCCCAAATCCTGAGAGATTAATAGAGGAGAAGAGATTGCAGCATAGCCATCCCCCCAGGAGATGATTCCTCGCTTTCCCTCTGTCTCTCTGGCAACTATACACACACTATGGCAAAATAATTTAAAAAGAAAACAGATATGCAGCTCCAGACCTCAGGACGGGGTGAAAGCTGTCAAGCTGTAGTACTGGAAGCCACGGCTGCAGCTGGAATCCCTGGCCTGACTTGAGGCATTGCAGCCCCGTGTGTGGGCGTCCGAGAGCCGGAACGCTGAGGGTGTGGAAAGGGCGTGTGTGACCTGGCCCTGCTGGGGGTGCTTTTCTCTCCTCCTTTCTTTCCCCTCTCCTACTCACACCCTCTATCACGGCTGTTTTTAAAATGGCAATGCAAAAGGATATTTATTAATCTGGATCATGTTGTTGTATGCTGTCAAATTAAAAGAAAGTCATTAAAAGAATAGTATCAATTCTGTAATGCCATTTTTGTTAAAAAACAAAGAATCAAATACAGAGAGAGACAGAGATTGAGACTGACAGTCTATGGGAAAATCTACACTAAATGTCCGTCATCATGATCTCTGTGTGACAGCATTACAGATTTTTCTTTTTGTGTGCTTTTCTGTATTTTTTTTTCAAATTGTCTGTAGTGTGATCATGTATTACCTTTATAAAATAATTATTGTTTTTTTTCCTTTTATTAACTGTCAGAGGGTACATGCACTCATCAGAGAGAGGGAGGGAGGGAGACAGCACCCTCCGAGAGGCCGTGGTAAGGCCACAGTCCCTTCTCCTCTGTCTCTCTCCTGCCAGGATTTGGGGCACACCTGCACATGCATCTGGTGCGTTTTTCAAGCCACCAGGGCCAAGACTCGAGCTGCAGCTGGCCATGTGGAATCCAGCTCCATTTACCAGCCGGCCACAGGGCTGGTTCCCTTTATTTTTTCTTTTTTATATTTTTCTTTTTAGTTGACATTATATAGTTGTACACACTTATGGGTACAGTGTGACTTTTCGGTACATGAATAGGACAATGAACATGTCTGTCATTTCTAACAGATGTCACTGTGTCTGTGTGGCACACCTGAGACCTCCTCTAGCTATTTCCACAAGAGTGACTGCTGTCCCGCCCCCCCCCGCCCCCCTGCCAGCACTCCGCCCCCCCCCAGCCACTCTCCTCTGCTGTCCCCCACACGCCCTGCCTCCCCGCTCTGCCGTATTCCTGTGGTAGCCTCCGACCTCCCGCTGCTGGCGAGAGTGAGCGCATCTGTCCTCCAAGGATGACCTACTTCCCCTGGCAGGAAGCTCATCCACACTGCTGCATCATGATGGGGATCCGTCTCTTTCTGTCTGAGCAACATTTTATAGTGTTCATTTCTTGATTAACTGTCAGTGGAGCATGTCGCTGGACTCCGTGGGCTGTGTGGGTTGTGCTGCGGTAAGCACGCGGGCACAGAAGTCCTGCGACACGCTGACCCCTTCCCTCGCCTACGTGTAGTGTCCCGTCCCTGTTTGGGCGCCAGGTGTCCCGCAAATACTCATATCTCTCCCTAGCTAACTTTTCCTGAAGAGGGTCTTGTGGAGCAAAGCCAGTCCTTGGAGGTAAATACAAACTCTGGACTGTAAAGTCTCACCACGACACTCCATCACCAGGGGACAAATCCCCCCATCTGACTGCCCCGGTCCTGCTGGTTTTTACTTTCTGCTACTCTTTGCGAGTAATATTTGCTTTTTTTTTTTTTTTCCTGAATTTGGAATGTGGTAGAGTTTTCTCTTCTTTTCTATTGTGGTAGAGAAGCTGGAGAACATCTTCGTGTGAAGTAAGAAGGGACGTTTTACCACATGCCTGGTGTATGATCTCGTGGGAGACAATGAAGGAGATCATAGTGCGCTTCTCCGTCAGCCGGTCGTTCGGTTGCAGCAGCAATACCGATTCATCGAAGATCATTAGTCCCCAATTTTCCATTGCGTGGTTGTCAAAATAAGGCAAGGCAATTATATCTAAGTGGATTTAAATGTAGGAAGAAGGGAAATAAGCTTTTCTCCCAGTTTTTTGAGATTTTTTAGACATACATATCTCAAAATGAAAGAATAAAATTACTAAAAAATACAAGTGAATATTTATAACCCAAGGAGACTGAAAACTTTTTAAAGACTAATACTAAAGACGAGCCAGAAACTACATTGTTTTGATAATTTACTACATTCTTTTTCAGTTTTGCTATAGGATGTGCGCATTTGCCAGAGAGAAAGAGAGACGTAGAGAGAGTCAGAAATTCCCTGCCCCTGTTGGGAGGGGTGGCTCCGCGGCAGCCCATTCTTCTCCATCTGATCTTGGAACTTTGGGCACGCACATACACACATCTGGCACGTTTTCCAATCCACCAGGTCAGGGACTTGAACCACACAGTCAGCCATGTGGGATCCAATCCCCTTAATCACCATGCCACCAGCTGGCCCAAAATTACTTTTTCTCTTTAAAGGTTTTGCCATAGGGTGTGTACACTCACCAGAGGGAGAGGGAGAAGGACAGTGAGAAGCAAAATGAGAAATCACCTCCCAGAGGGGATGGCCATGCCACAGTCCCTTGTCCTCCATTCTCCTCTCGGAATTTTGAGCACCCATGTACACACACCCTATGTGATTTTCAAACTGCCAGGTCCAGGACTTGAACCATAATCGTCCATGTGGAAGTCCAGCATCTTAACGACCGTGCCACCTGCCAACTGTTGGCACCCAATATCACATACTTCAGATGAAGGATGTGGCATCCAAAATATACAAATAACTCTTAAAATTCAATAGTAAGAAAACAACCTGATTACAAAATGGGCAATCTGAACAGACTTCACTAAATAAGATAAAGAAGTGACTAATACACATATAAAAAGATGCTCAACATCATTTGTAGTAGAGTATTGTAAATTAAACAGTAACAAAATAACAGTACATACCTAGTAGAATAGCTAAAATCCCAAACACTGGGAACGCTGAGCAACAGGAGATGGAGCAACAGGAACTCCCATCCACGGCGGGTGGGAGTGCACAGCGGCAGTCTGGCAGTTCTGCATAGAGGTCAACATCGCCTACCTAAGGTCTGACAGCTGTGTTTCGTGGTAGTTACCCAAACAACCTGAAAACTGATGCCCATCCTAAAACCCGCACACAGATCATCAAAGCAGTTTTATTCATAATTGCCAGAAACTGGAAACCACCAAGTAGCCCCTTAATAGGGGAATATCCACAAATTGTGGTATATCCATACAAATAGGAATACTGTATTACTCAATGACAAAAAGAAATGAGTTATCAAGCTCCGAAAAGACATGTAGGAACCTGAAATGCATTTTGCTAGGTGAAGCCAATTCGAAAAAAAGCTACATGCCGTATGACATTCTGGAAAAGATAAAACTGTAATAGTAATAAAAAGAGTAGTCACTTAGGTTGTCAGGAACCGAGGGAGAAGAGGGAGAAAGATGAATCGGTGGAGCACTGGCGTTTTTATGGATGTGAAACTATTCTGCCTGAAATGGTAATGACAATATGTTATTACACGCTTGTCAAAATGCACAGAACCGTACAACCCAAAGAGTGAACTCTAACGTCAACTATGGATGTTAGTTAATAACAACGTAACAATACTGGTTCATCGTTTGTAGCCAACGTCCCACACTAATGGACAACAGTATAACAATAGAAGAACCCGGGAAGGGGAATGGTGGAGTACGGGAATTCACTGCATGTTCGGTAGAATTTTTCAGTTAACGAAAAACTGATCTTAAAAAAATGTCTATTTAAAAGTTAAGTACGTCAGTTTCTCAAAAGACACCATAAACAAATTTGAAAGCCAATTTACAATCCAGGAAAAAAAATTTGCAGTATATATCACAAGCAATTAGATAATTTAAAAAAATTTCAAGAACTCTGAAAACTCTAAAGAAAAAGCGAAACTATAAATAATTCACCAAAGAAATAAGTCAATATACAAATAACTCTTAAAATTCAATAGTAAGAAAACAACCTGATTACAAAATGGGCAATCTGAACAGACTTCACTAAATAAGATAAAGAAGTGACTAATACACATATAAAAAGATGCTCAACATCATTTGTAGTAGAGTATTGTAAATTAAACAGTAACAAAATAACAGTACATACCTAGTAGAATAGCTAAAATCCCAAACACTGGGAACGCTGAGCAACAGGAGATGGAGCAACAGGAACTCCCATCCACGGCGGGTGGGAGGTGGGAGTGCACAGCGGCAGTCTGGCAGTTCTGCATAGAGGTCAACATCACCTACCTAAGGTCTGACAGCTGTGTTTCGTGGTAGTTACCCAAACAACCTGAAAACTGATGCCCATCCTAAAACCCGCACACAGATCATCAAAGCAGTTTTATTCATAATTGCCAGAAACTGGAAACCACCAAGTAGCCCCTTAATAGGGGAATATCCACAAATTGTGGTATATCCATACAAATAGGAATACTGTATTACTCAATGACAAAAAGAAATGAGTTATCAAGCTCCGAAAAGACATGTAGGAACCTGAAATGCATTTTGCTAGGTGAAGCCAATTCGAAAAAAAGCTACATGCCGTATGACATTCTGGAAAAGATAAAACTGTAATAGTAATAAAAAGAGTAGTCACTTAGGTTGTCAGGAACCGAGGGAGAAGAGGGAGAAAGATGAATCGGTGGAGCACTGGCGTTTTTATGGATGTGAAACTATTCTGCCTGAAATGGTAATGACAATATGTTATTACACGCTTGTCAAAATGCACAGAACCGTACAACCCAAAGAGTGAACTCTAACGTCAACTATGGATGTTAGTTAATAACAACGTAACAATACTGGTTCATCGTTTGTAGCCAACGTCCCACACTAATGGACAACAGTATAACAATAGAAGAACCCGGGAAGGGGAATGGTGGAGTACGGGAATTCACTGCATGTTCGGTAGAATTTTTCAGTTAACGAAAAACTGATCTTAAAAAAATGTCTATTTAAAAGTTAAGTACTTCAGTTTCTCAAAAGACACCATAAACAAATTTGAAAGCCAATTTACAATCCAGGAAAAAAAATTTGCAGTATATATCACAAGCAATTAGATAATTTAAAAAAATTTCAAGAACTCTGAAAACTCTAAAGAAAAAGCGAAACTATAAATAATTCACCAAAGAAATAAGTCAAACAGTCAAAAATTATATCTAAAATGTTCAATTAGTCATCAAAAACAAAACTGAATGGACCAGCAGAGGGCATAATGGTTACATTGCTGGACTCCCATGCAGTTGACTGGTTTGAGTCCCGGACCTGGCTGCTTAAAATTCATGCCAAGCGCTTGTGCATCCATGCCCAAAATCCCGAGAGGAGAATGGAGGAGAAGGAATTGCCACATGGATCCCCCAGGGGGCTGATTTCTTGCTTTCTGTCTCTCTCTCTGTCTCTGTGGTGAGGGGATATGCCCTATAGCAAAAATCTTAATCTTATGTATTTGAAAAATTGTTGTACGATCTCAATTTAAAAAAAAAAAAAAAGATTAAGAATTAGTATTGGTTGGGACCAGCAGATGGTATAGTGGTTACATCGCTTGACTCCCACCTGGCCAACCACAGTTCAAGTCCTGGACCTGGTGGCTTGTAAATTATGCCAGACATGTGTGCATGTGTGCCCAAGATCCCAGGAGGAGAATGGAGAAGGGACTAAGACATGGCCATCTCCTCTGGGGGTGAGTTCTTACTTTCCCTCTTGTTGTGTCTGTCTGTCTCTCTCTCTGGCAAGTGCACACCTCTAAGATAAAAACAAAACAAAACAAAAGAAAAAAAACTCTAAAAATATAATAGTCAGTATGGAAAATATAGGAAAACTGGGACACAGCCTGTTGGTGAGGGTGTCAACTGGTACAATAATTCTGGATCAATCTGACAAACTACTTCACAATTTAAAAAATTTTTTCTTTAACAAGAGAAGGGAGAGAAAGAAAGATAGGCATTTTTTCCGTAGATATTTGCCATAGGATGCATGTGCTCACCAGAGAGGATCAGAAAGAGAGACAGTGGGAAATCACCCCCAGGAGGGATGGCCGTGCTGCAATCCTGTCTCCTCCATTCTCTTGTCGAGGTCTTGGGCACACATATGCACCCGGCCTGAGTTTTAAGCTGCCAGGTCTGGGACTTGAACCATAGTTGACTATGTGGGGGTCTAGTGACATAGCCATTATGCCATGTACCTCATTAGTGTTAAGGTAGCCTTCCAAAAGGTAGAATCAACTCAGACTCTGAGGATTAAATAAATTAGTTTTGTCAAATTGGTATGTAGGCACCCTGGGTCTTAAGACACTGATTATGGTGGTTAGAGCAGCTGGATCCTACATGACTGACTATAAGTCCTGGACCCAACAGCTTGAAAAACACACTGGGCATGTGTGCATGAATGCCCCAAATCCTGAGAGATTAATAGAGGAGAAGAGATTACAGCATAGCCATCCCCCCAGGAGATGATTCCTCGCTTTCCCTCTGTCTCTCTGGCAACTATACACACACTATGGCAAAATAATTTAAAAAGAAAACATAGATATGCAGATCCAGACCTCAGGATGGAGTGAAAGCTGTCAAGCTGTAGTGCTGGAAGCCACGGCTGGAGCTGGGAACCCTGGCCTGCATTGAGG
>NW_006160107.1:1338226-1347913 GCF_000334495.1 Tupaia belangeri chinensis | reverse complement strand
GTGTGGAAGCACAGCTGGGCTACTGGTCATAAGACAGTCCTATGTTAGCTGTGTTTTCTGTAATTTGTGAAAGAGCACATGCCACGTGAGAGCGAGCGAAGCGGCCTCCCCGGGCTGTCACGCTGCTGTCACCTGTGCCGGGTCCTGGCCCTGAAGGCACATCCCTGGCATAATTTCGGCCCACTGGGTCCAGGGCTCAAGCCCCTGTCAGCGCGTGGCCTCAGTTCCACATCCCAGCGCACTGCTAGCTGTGTTTTCTGTAATTTGTGAAAGAGCACATGCCACGTGAGAGCGAGCGAAGCGGCCTCCCCGGGCTGTCACGCTGCTGTCACCTGTGCCGGGTCCTGGCCCTGAAGGCACATCCCTGGCATAATTTCGGCCCACTGGGTCCAGGGCTCAAGCCCCTGTCAGCGCGTGGCCTCAGTTCCACATCCCAGCGCACTGCAGCCGGCTGTGGAGGCGGGGCGGCGGAGGCCTCTCTAAGGAGCTGCCACGCTGTTCTCCCAGTGGCTGTGCGACTCCCAGCCCCTCGCCTCAGAGGCCCACTTTCTGCACAGCCTGGCCAGCACTTCTGCTTCATAGGGAGAGGTTTGCTATGGGGCACGTGCACTTGTTGGAGAGCCTCAGAGAAAGTGAGAAATTCTCGACATTGATGACTTCTTCATAAATTTCTCAGTCACACGCATCCTTTTCTGTAAAGTTCATATTCATTTATCTTTTACTTATTTTTTCTATTGAGTGTATTTTTCTTTATTATTTGTAGACGTTCTTTATATATTTGGGACACTCCGATCACCGCTTTTTAAACCCTCTGTTTAAGAATTCGCCTACTGAGCCAGAACTCTCTCTCACTGCTGCAATTTGTTGTTTATGTGCTAACACAGAGGCGATCCCCTCAGCTCGACTACTGGAACTGAGCTGGGCCCCCTGCTACGTTCACACAGCGTCCAGGAAAGGGACAGTGCCCAGGTGCTCAGCAAAGTGTCACTCCTTGTGATCTCTGTCCCCCGCCTTGTGGATGAGGTCGTACTTGAATCCTATTGCTTCCTTGCTGCAGTTGCGTAAGAGCAGTCCCAACCCTTTTGCACCAGGAATCATGTCATGGGAGACAATTTTTCCACAAACTGGGGGCCAAAGGGGATGGTTTCCGGATGATTCAAGTGTGTTCCATTTATTGTGCACTTTAATTTTATTATTATTACATGTAACAATAAAGACCAATAGCAATCCACGGCGGAGGTTGGAGAATCCCAACGTATACGATGTATACGCATACAGCTAGTACACTTGCTGGTAAAAGCAAACCAAAACGTGTGGAGACTTGCCATTTAAAAAAAAAAAATGCCAGACCAGCAGTTGGCATAATGGCTATGTCACTGGATTCCCATGTAGTCGACCACAGTTTAAACTCACACCGGGCGTGTGTGCGTGCGTGCCCAAGATCCCAAGAGGAGAATGGAGGAGAAGGGATTGTGGCATGGCCATTCCCCCTGGGGGTGGTGTCTCACTTTCTCTTTTTGGTGAGCACAGTGCCCTATACCAAATGAAAAATAATAATAATAAATGAAAATAAGGGAATAAATAGACTTATGATGAAAAAAAAAAAAAGTATGATAATCCAAACACTAATCTACCAGTATTGATCTCTCTTTTTAAAATTATTTATTTAATTTTATCCATTATTATTATTAAATTTGCTATAGAGCACGTGCATATGTGCATTCACCAAAAAGAGACAGAGAGAGGTAAAGTAAGACAGCAAGCCGCTTGGGCTGGCAAGCAGCATGGTGATTAAGGGTGTTGTGCTCCCACACGGCCAACTGCAGTTCGAATCCCAGACCTGGAGGTTTGCTTTTTCACTTTCCCTCACTCTCTCACTCCATCCCTCTCTGGTCAAATTAAAATAAATAAATAGAGTTAAATAAAATAATTTAAAAAGAAGGAAAGCTGCCAGGTCTGGGACTGGAACCACAGTCCGTCATGTGGAAGTCCAACATACCACACCACCTGCCAACCCCTGTATTCTGCTATTTCCATTAATTTTTTTACTTTAAATAGAGTGAATTAAAATGCTAGCAACACCAGGAAAAATGTTGTTTGGGATAACGGATATGTGAGCACCATTTGTCTGACCCCGGATTCTCAGGCTTAGCGCTCACTGAAGAGTTACAGGCTAAGCTAGACAACAGAGAGAAGGACCCAAATCTGTCCTCCTGCCTCGCTGAGCACTGCCAGGGAAGGCATTTATTTATTTGTGTTCTGTTTCAATTTGTGTGTGACTCAACCAAGAGGTAGAGTCATTCATTAGTGTTAGTTTAGCTTTCTCCTAAAGATCCAGTAATAGAGAAATTTATTTTAATCACCTATTCATCAAAATGAAGTTCTGATTGAGCAACACTACGGAAACACACAGAGAAACATTTTTTGAGATGACATGAAAGATTATATGTACACAGCCCTCCAGAGGTTGATACTCTGTTAGGAAAGGAAGTAGAATTACGAACTGATCGTTTGACCCCCTCCAACTCCGCGAAGGCAAGTTACTCCTCGCCTAATGAGGGAGGCCGGGTGCTGGTGGTCGAGGCCCAGGTGGAGAGGTGCACAGGGTACTGTGAAAGCATGAGTAAGAGTCGGGGCAGCTTCCTGGAGGAAGAGGCGCTGAGCTGAGAAATACAAGAAACGATGACCTGCTCCCGCTGGACGGAAGGCAGTCCAGGACGTGCAGACAGCATGTGGGCGAGCCTGGAGCAGAGATGATGAGAGCAGAGGAGGGGCAGAGGCAGCGTTAGGGCCCCTTCGTCCCCCGCTTGAGGAGCTGCCCAATGCCCCGATATTGGTAAGAGACGCTCCATTATAAAGACGTGGGAGGAGGTCTGGGCTTTACCTCCAGGGCAGTGAGATGCCACAGAGAGATTTTAGAAAGGACAGTAGCAAGATCAGTTTTCTCTGGAAAGATCTCTCTGGCTTTACATGGAGGACGAAATAGCAAGAGGAAGGTGGAAGGACGGCGAGAGGACAGTCGGGTAGAGATGGTGACGCACCAGGGAGTGGAGAGAAGGCAGAGTAGGACCCAGTAAAGTGACGGAGGGAGAGGTGTCCCCAGGGAACAAGGTATCAAGGAGAAGTCCAAATTCGTCACTGAAATAAACACGAGGGAACTTCGGCTGCCTCCACCAGGGTCACCCCAGCAGCTTCCAGCCACCGAGGTCCCAAGCCTGGGCCCCAGCTGCTTTCCCCGCTCAGTGGCAGGTGACCTGCAGTCTCCCTGCAGGGCTGAAGCTGGCCCAACCCTCCACTCCTCTCGCCTTCTAGCCAGAATGCTCCAGCTGCAGAGACCCTGGCCTCCTGGCTCAGGAGGTGCGGGCTCTCAAATACTCCCTCCCGCCTCTTGCACCCTCTGGCAGCACGGGCAGGACATACTTCAACTAGCGGGTCAGAGGAGCAAACCTCCTTTACACACACTCTCAATTCAAAGAGAAGAAACGCTCAACAACTTTCGGAGCTGAGTGGCTCATACAATTTTATTTCTTTTATTTTGAGAATTTTTGCTACAGGGTGTGTGTGCTCACCGGAGACACAAAGACAGAGAGAGAAAGTGAGAACCACCTCCCCAGGGGGGACGGCCACCCCTCAATCCCTTCTCCTCCATTCTCCTCGAGGGATTTTGCGTCTGCGTGCACACACACCAGACATGAGTTTCAAGCTGCCTGGTTCAGGACCTGAGCTGCGCTTGACCATGTGAGCGTCCAGCGTCTTAACCACTACACCCCTGCTGGCCCTAACTCAATTTTAAGGGCATTCCCATATAGATGAGAGATCAAATATTTACATATTCTCTACCACATCATATTATTTTCATATAAAACTCCAATTTTATACAATGAAAATTCATAGACAGGACCACCATGTTCGAATCCATTGACTCACAGCTAAAAACTATTGGGGGAAAAAAACTTACCGCAGGGGCCTGGGTAGCTCATCAAACCCACAGGCTAAAAGGACCCAGCACACAGCATGCACACTGCATTAGGAGAGGCCACAGCGCAAGGCCGTCGAGGGCCAGGAGGATGGAAGCCCGGGGCTCCTGAACTCCCACCGGCCATGGCACTGCACAGAGGAAGAGCCGAGGCCTCCGTGTGTTTGGACGGTGAAGGATGTAGGGACGGAGGCCAAGAAGCTTGCTCCGAAATCGCAGCTAGTGACAGTGGGTCCCTGAAGGCTCATGTGTGTACGGCCTGCCTTCAATCCGGGGCCCGGAACAGGAAGCCAAAAGCATGAGGAGGAAGGAGGCTCACCTGTTTTGGGAAGAGGGTAACTGATATTTAATAAGTCCTCCAGAAAAGAGAAGATGGGACCTGCGGCGTTCAAAGCATAGTCTGCATCTCCATTTGCAATGGCATCTTTCCGGGCCCAGATGCGTATCTACATTGAGACAAAGAAGCTGTGGTTAGGAAAAGCAACAGCGATTTGGAACGTGGCAACCTGCTTGCTTCAACTTCGAGTTACTCTAAGGCCTTACTTTTTCAGAAGAAACTTGACAGAACGTTTAAATGTGTATGTGTGCTGAGAAAACCCCAGAAGGTTCATCGGGTTCTGAAAAATTATTCCCCCATAAAGCGAGTTATTTCAGTCTTTTATTTTTTTTTTTTTCTCAAGAATCACTCTCGGGATCTTGGGCATGCACGCACACGCGCCCGGCGTGAGTTTTAAGCCACCGGGTCCGGGACACGAACCGCGGTCGACTACGTGGGAATCCAGCGACATAGCCATTACGCTAACTGCTGGTTCCCTCAGTCTTTGAAATAACACGGGTAACTCTATACTTATAAACAGTCCTTGGAACTGCCCACACCATGCTCTAATTTCACAAAAATGCAATGTAGACTCCGTATAAAAGGACCCGGCTTTCCTTGTCAGGACTTATTTCTAGTGATCTAATGTAGAATTGCGCTGTTGGAGGGGACGTTAGACAGGACGGTACGTGTCAAACAAATTCGAACTACGCAAATTATAAATAGGGGACCAGCAGTTGCCATAATGGCCATGCCGCTGGACTCCCATGTAGCCAACCACGGTTCGAGTCCCGGACCCGGTGGCTTAAACTCACAACAGGTGCTTGTGCCTGCGTCTCATGCCAGACGCATGTGCGTGCTTACCCAAGATCCCGAGAGGAGAATGGAGGAGAAAGGATTGCGGTGTGGCCATCCCCCCCCGGGGGGTGATTTCTCGCTTTCTGTCTCTTTCTGTCTCTGTCTTTCTGACGAGCACACATGCCCTATAGCAAAAACCCCTCAAAAAAAAATTACAAATGTCTCAAGGGACCAGCAGATGGCTTAATGGTTATGTCACTGGACTCTCAGGTAGTAGACAGCGGTCACACAGCAACCTCTTTCCCCCATTCTCCTCCAGGGATTTTGGGCACACACAAACATGTACCTGGTGTGATTTTCAAGCTGCCAGGTCTGGGACTCAAACCACAGTCTGCCATGTGGGAGTCCAGTTCCTTAACCGCTGTGCCACCTGCTGGCTCCAAGTCTTATGATTTTAAAGAAAGTGAATTACATTCTTTTTTTATTCTATTGCCAAATGAAACTCCTACTTTGGCAGGTAAGTGGAAACCCCTGCCATGTTTTGTCAGTTTTATGGAACTATACTGTTGTTTGGGCACTTGGAATTTACTGGAGTGGTTTTAATCACTAAACTGCACTTGCTTGAACATCCATTGTTTTTGCACTATAAAAACAGTTTTTACACTATACCAGTACCAACTGGATGAGTTTTAATAGAGTTACCAACATCAATGCTAAAGAATGTGCACAAACTCAAAAACCTTGGGATGAAAAGTAGAGGATAAAGGGTTAAATGCGTGTCCTGATTCGAGTTCAATTAATTTGAGAAAGAGCTGTCTGCAAAATATTGGAGAAAATGCTAAGAAAAAGAACGCAACACAGTATTTGCAGATCTGTACACTCTACGAATGCATGCGCCTTCCCCTGCTTTTATTTCTGCTGGGAAATTTGTCTTGAATTATGTGCGTCTGAATGACATCAGTGTTCAAGAACACTCCCCTTCCGCAGACTCCAACCACCTGTTAGAGGCTCCTGCCCAGTCCCTTCATTAGCGGTCCTGGGCTTCCTTCCTGCTGCAGAGCCCTCGCCAGGCTGGGAAAGACGGTCCCAGGTCACTGGAGGCCTGGCCTGACCTACGCCTTCTGCCCCCTTCTCCAGTTCCAGCATCTGAGGTGACAGAGGCCTACTCAACCGAAGCCTCACTAAGTAGGAATAACACTTATCACTCATCACTGTTAAGACAATGGAAACACTTTAACTGTAACCCTTTGTAAAATAACAGAAATGGCAGCGGATATTTATACGTTAATTTTCCATGTAAGGCTCCTTTCATAAATAACCATTCTGTACGCCAAAAATGAAACAAATGATGGTGACTTCAAGCTGGGCAGAAAGGAGGATGGCCCCGGGCAGAGCAGCAAGAACATAGATGAACGATTTGGAGAAGTAGCTTCAAGTTCTTTTGTTTTTTTTTTTGGAGAGGTTTTTCGCTATAGGGCGCGTGCGCTCGCCAGATAGACAGAGAGACAGAAAGCGAGAAATCACCCCCCGGGGGGATGGTCACGCCACAATCCCTTCTCCTCCATTCTCCTCTCGGGATCTTGGGCACGCACACACACGCGCCCGGCGTGAGTTTTAAGCCACTGGGTCCAGGACGCAAACCGCGGTCGACTACGTGGGAGTCCAGCAACATAGCCATTACGCTAACTGCTGGTTCCCGCTTCAAGTTCTTCAGAATCGGGCCAGCAGTGGTGTGGCGGTAAAAGTGCTAGACTCACATGGCCAACTCCTGGTTGAGTCCCAGACCCTGCCACCTGAGAAACAGTGGGCAGGTGCGTGTGCATGCCTGAAACCCAGATAGAAAGATGGAGGAGAAGGGATTTTGGCATGGCCATTCCCTCTGGGAGGACAATATCTCACTTTCTCTCTTTGTCTCTCTCCAGTGAGTGCACTTACCCGATAGCAAAAAATCTTAAAAATAGAAAGTGTCTTCAGAACCATGCCTGGCCCACCAGTGTGTTCCAGGGCCCTCCTGAGTCAACAGATTTTGACATCAAAAAGAGTATCTTCGCAGACAAGCATGCGTGTTAGCTTCGCTCAACGTCTGTCGTTCTCATCCCTCCCACCTTACCCTCATGCTGCACAGTAACCGCACTGTCCACGTCGCAGTCCCTCTCTGGAGTATGGGCGGTTTCCATGTGGCTGTCCACACACTACTCAAGCACACCTCCTCGAGCCGTGGAGGGTAGAAGGTGGACTCCCACTTCGTACAGCTGAGCCCTGGCCAAATGCAACATTCCACTGATAATTCACCCCAGGCTAACTGCTCTGGCTTTCTTAGCACACTGCACTTCCTGTCTGCTTCCACCCCAGACGGCATTCTTTTCAGGGCGGTCTTTTGTGAGACTTAGTGACGGTGCAGCGGTGCCTACTGTCACAAGCCACTCAAGATGTGGATGCTGAGGGATCGCTGTGGGTCTCTACCAGCTACAGGAGCAACGGGTCCACACCACGTGCCAAGCTCAAAGCTCGTGACTCCAGATCGCACCTGAGCAGATGAGTCAGTACGTGAGGGTCTGACTGGCTGATGTCATATCTCTGAATGTCAAGGATTTACTTGTCACTTCTGTAGGGAATTCAGGCTGAGGCCGACAGTGCAGGAAGAAAGCAAGCTGCTAAGTCATTCGGTAAGGAGTGTAGGAGCAGCTCTGAGACCCGCTCAGACTCAGTATCACAAGTTCGCCATTAAGGTTAGGAGTGAGGGGCAGGAGCTTTGAGTGACTCTTCCTGTGATGACGGCCTGACTCCCACAGCTCCCTCGTCTCCGCGTCGAGGATGCAAGCCTGGACGATCCTGAGTCCTTGGGCATCTCAGCCAGGAGGGAGGCCTCAGCTCCCTGAAGCTGACGTGACTGCTGGGTCATCAGAGAAGGCACGATGCATTTTTGCATAGAAAAACACGTCACAACTTTCCCAACGCCCTAACAGAAAGAATGGGACCTGAAGCATCTACCTTCCCTACCTCCACACTATACGAGAGAAGAGCCAGTGTGTAAAACATAGCCACCACCATCTCAGTCCTTTCCTAAGGAGTTACCGTGTAATGAGGGCTACACAGCTCCAGGAAGTGCTGCATGCCCCGGGGTCGGCAGCTGGACAGGGATGACACTCAACCTGCCTGCACAAGAGCAGCCATCGCCGTTGGTCCTGCCTGTTGTCTCGTGACCGGTTGCTGCCTGGCTGCACTGCGCTAGACCTGTGAGTGCCACTCCAGCTTCAAGGCTGTATCAACACTGCAGGCTCAGCAAGCGACAGGTGTCACACCTGAGCCGAGGTGTCCAAGTGCTGCTGCAGCAGCCTCCCCGTTCTCTCCTCTTCTGTGCCAAGCCAGAAACCGGCTGCCTTGAGGAAGGAGCTTAATGTGCAGCTTTCCGTGGAAACCTCTCCAAAGGGCTGCAGAGGGGAGAGTGATCTGCCCTTCTTCAAAGTCATTCTAAGAGCTCTCCAGAAACCGGCTGCCTTGAGGAAGGAGCTTAATGTGCAGCTTTCCGTGGAAACCTCTCCAAAGGGCTGCTCAAAGAGCTCTAATGAGGCTCGGGAGACAGAGCCAAGAGGTGGCTGAGGGGACGCAGGAAAGTGGGTGAGCCATCTCCAACCAGCACACGTTCCTGCACCGCGGGGAGCTCTCCTTACTCACCTCCTTGCCTCTTTCTGTCCTGTTGACCTGGTCAAAGTCACAGAGAGCAAACGCAGCTAGGTAAGTTGGCATCCGCGGCGTGGTGTCAAAGGTCGTGGCAGTCCACTTGCTTCCGTTCACATCTTCTTTTACAGACTGGCCTAGAGAAATTTAACGCAGTCCAGATCACTGTAGGTCTAAGCAATATCTGCCTTTGAAATAACCTGTCAGGTTAGCTGTCACCTAGCTGTCCCAACCACTCCCCAGTCTACCTAGCAGTTCAGATTTCACTCCCTATCCCAAAGCGTTAGGAAGACCTCACACGGCATCTTGGGCTCAGTCAGCACGACCGAGGGCCAGGTCCACGATCTGTGTTCGACCACGATCTCCCTCCCTCTCTTCCATCCATTCTACTGTTCCCTAGTCTAGCTCTTAATTTCTCATGACACTTAATCTAGAGCCGCCCAGGCCCAGGGTAGGTCAACAAGGTGCAATTCTACCATTCCCAGGTTTAAAGCTGAAATCAAACTCAGATGCCTGTGAGGGCCAGGCAGCTGTGGACAGGGCTGGGGCCCATAAGAGAGTGGTGGGGACCACGGCGGGGGCTGTGGGTGCAGCCCAGTCTGCAGAGGCGGCCTCTTCTCTGCTGTAACTGGCTGTTGTCACAGAAGAGGTGCAGGTCCAAGGTTAGATCACTGGGGTTTTTAAGACATAAACATTTAAATTCTTACATAAACTATCTGGATTTTTAAAAATTTGGAAATGAATTCAATGGAAAGGAAAATGTCATATGAGCCAAATAAAACACATCTGTGCCCCAGATTCAGAGCAAGCCCACCCACTTGTTATCACTGACGATCGATAGCTGAAGGCCCAACTAACGGACGGGCACACAGCCAAGGCATAAAAGCAGTGTAACATCCCAGCGGCTGCCACCACAGAC
>NW_006160107.1:1335163-1335394 GCF_000334495.1 Tupaia belangeri chinensis | reverse complement strand
CCCGGCGCCTGCCACAACAGACCAGGATTCCCCATCTGCAGACGGTGGGTGCTGGCACGCACCCTAATTAGAGTGGAGTCACGCATCACTTCATGACGGAATACACGCCATTTCAGCACTGCGAAATAGCACGGTGTGTGCTCACACGGGCCAAGACGGTGTAGCCACCACACGCCACAGTGTGTGCTTACACAGGCTGAGACGGTGAAGCCACCACACCCCACGGAGTGT
>NW_006160107.1:1322714-1335047 GCF_000334495.1 Tupaia belangeri chinensis | reverse complement strand
CCACCACACGCCAGGGAGTGTGCTCACACGGGCCAAGATGGTGTAGCCACCACACGCCACGGAGTGTGCTCACACGGGCCGAGACGGTGTAGCCACCACACGCCACGGAGTGTGCTCACACGGCCCGAGACGGTGTAGCCACCACACGCCACGGTGTGTGCCCACACAGGCTGAGAAGGCGTAGCCACCACACGCCACGGTGTGTGCTTACACTGGCCAAGACAGAGTAGCCACCACACGCCACGGTGTGTGCCCACACAGGCTGAGAAGGCGTAGCCACCACACGCCACGGTGTGTGCTTACACTGGCCAAGACAGAGTAGCCACCACACGCCACAGTGTGTGCTTACATGGGCTGAGACGGTGTAGCCACCACACTCCATGGAGTGTGCTCACACGGGCCGAGATGGTGTAGCCACCACACGCCACGGTGTGTGCCCACATGGGCCGAGATGGTGTAGCCACCACACCCTACGCTATACTCCACAGGTTGTTGCAGCCTGCAGGGCCACTGCTCGAAGGCTCCTGCCACAGCGGGAAGAACCGTCACGATGTGCGTGGGACACACGCTCTGCCAGCCTGCCTGGAGGTCCCACCCCCGCAGGACGCAGCACTTACGCAGCACTGGCATGTTGGAGAGAGCCACATAGTGCGGGTGGTGAATGAGGGTAATAGTGAAGGTCGCCTTCAGAGCCGGCTCATCGAAACAAGGAAAGACATTCCTGGCGAATGTTGGTTCCAGCTGGGATGCTAACAGGACTCTGAAAGACGTTTTTGGGAAAAATTTGTTTATTCTGGAAACAAAAATAATTGACAGATTATAGCTTATAATTAAGCCTGGCATGTGGGAAGGAGACACATGCTTTTCCCTTCATCTTCCTCACTGCAGTTTTCCATAGCAAACACACACTCCAATTTTCACTGCACCTTAGGGTTCTCATGAGACCTAAAATACAAAAGAACTCTTTGATTCTCAACCACAAAATAATATTTACTTCATTACCTCACAGACCTTTAAGCAAACAAAATAGGAGCAAATACAGCAAACATGCCGTGCCAGCCTCCTGAGGCCAGGTCTTTTTAAACTTCTCCTTTGAAAAGAGCCTGTTGCTTTTATCCTCCACCAAAGCACGATCCGGGAAGAGTGCATCCTTTTTTCCCTCTTCTCTCACATGTCCCCTCTTCTTCCTGGTTGAAAACTTACAGAAGTTTTATTCTGGAAACTCTTGGAGTTAGACAATACGGGTACACCCCAGCTGAGGACAACTTTCAATCGTATATGGGTAGATGTATCAAATCCCTGCCGCTTCTTTCTTCACTTCCATGGAAAAATACAGAAAATGACATTATCCCATCGCGAACACGAAGATGCCAGCCTTACTCCACAAACACGGTCTGACTTTGGACGAGAGCACAGTCCCTAGCAAACAACCTGCTCCCCAAAACAAGTCTGCAGTCTCCGTCTGTCATTTGCCAAGGCTCAGGAACCTCTCTCAGGGGAAGACTGTGGATGCTAACTTGCTTTCCAGTGTAATGTCTGATACGTTACCCTTGCTTCGGGCCCGATAGAGGGACGAAGGCGCGTCAGCAGAGATAGCACACGGATGCACGGACCGCCCGTTACCTCCTTACGGCGAGGCCTCTGCTCGCGTCACACTCAGGTGGCTGCAGCACAGATGTGCAGGACAGTCAGCACGTTCCGAAAACGCTCACGGTCGGCCCGTGGGGCAAGCACAACCTCACTGTGGCAAAAGTGTCATTTCCAACATGCCTGTTCCGCCCTATTGCTTTTTCCAACTCTTATCTTACTCTTCTTACTCCTGGTGGAGGCCCGTGGGCTCTGACACTAGCCATCTTGTCTGCAAGCCCTGCTCCACCTGCCACAGCCGGGTAATTCTAGACAAGTACGAAATCTTGCTGAGCCTGTTTCCCCACCTAGAAAACAATGGCACCATCCATCTTATCTCCGCCATTTGAGCGTTTATAAGTAACTAAATTCACCAGTAGCTAAATCACCTTTGAGTTCTCCTATGTGCTTCTCAGTGTCACAAATTGCTCCTGCTGTAGATGACCAGTGGAAGAGATCAGAGAATGAAGCTGCAAGGTGTGGGTTAGAGGGATGTAAACCATTGAAAAGAATTTAAAAGGTCTCAGGGGCTACAAATGACCACCTGTATATGGGTCACGTGTGTTGTTCCAATAGATTTTTAAACGCTGAGTTCACAGCAATGGAGCAAGTACTTGCCCGGCCTTGGAGCTGTATCAGATAGTGGCAGCTTGACGTTAGTATATGCAAAAGGATATAAAATCTCGCAGTTTGTTATACTGCATTTGCTGTCTTGTAGTTTTGATTGTTATTTTTCAAAAAGGATGGGAGGCCAGCAGGTGGTGTGGTGGTTAAGGCGCTGGACTCCCACATGGCCAATTGTGATTTGAGTCCCAGACCTGGAGCCTTGAAAATCACTCCAGGCGTGTATGTGTGTGTCCCCAAAAATCCCAATAGGAGAGTGAAGAAGAAGAGATTGCAGTGTGCCCGTCCCCCTTGGGGGGTGACTTCTTACTTTCCCTCTCTTTGTCTCTCTCTGTCTCTCTCTGGCAAGCACAAGCACTGTATTGGCAAAAATCTTAAAAAAAAAATAGGAAGAGGCGGGATAGGACAAAATACAGAAAATTCATGCAACTGAAAATATAGCAGAAAGTAAGCTCTTGCTTTGGATCTGCTCTGTTAACCACCATGTACCTCTGGGACATTTGCTTAAAGTGTCTAGACATCATTTCTGTAAAAGTAAGTTCTTGCTTTGGATCTGCACTGTTAACCACCATGTACCTCTGGGACATTTGCTTAAAGTGTCTAGACATCATTTCTATAAATGCAGGAATGTGACTCATCTTTAAAGCCACTTAGAGCTCTACAACTATGATTCTGTTTTTTAATAAAAAAAATTTGCCCAAAGTCCCAGGAGGAAAATGGATTGTGATGTGGCCATCCTCCCAGGGTTTGATTTCTCACTTTCAAACTCTCTCTTTCCAGCAAGTGCACGTGCCCTATACCAAAAATCTCTCTCTTAAAAACAAACAAAAAAGCTGTAAGTAGCAGATTAATCAACAGCTGAACTAATATGTAGTAACATAATCTTAATTACCTAGAAAATGTAAACTTTATTTTCAAACAAGTCTTACACAGCCTTACATTTCATTTTTTTTCTTTAAAAGGAGTGAGTTGTGTGCAGGGGGGTTAAATGTTGTATAGACAAGGGAAAAAAACTGCTAGAACCACCTTATTCATCATCGTCCTATTCTTCATCTTCATCCTCTTCATCTTTCTCTTCTTGCTCGTCTTCCTCCTCCTCCTTTTTCTTGCTATTTTCAGCCTTGATAGCCCCCCTTTTTTTCTGCAGCCGATATATACCAATATCCTTTTCGTATTTCCCTCAGCTGAGCAGCCTTCTTTTCCTACGGCTGTTCACCCCATCTGCAGCAGTGCTATTCCGCATCTCTCCCAGTTTCTTTGCAACGTCACCAGCGGAGAGGCCAGGGTGGTCTTTGGCTTTGCAGTGATATTCAGAACAGAACGAGAAAAAGGCCGAAGGAGGCCTCTTGGGTGCACTGGGGTCCTTGAACTTCTTTTTCGTCTCCCCTGTAGGAGGGATATAGGTTCTCATTTCTCCTTCATAACGGGCCTTGTCCGCCTTTGCCACATCTTCAAACTTCCCTTTCTCTTTAGCAGACATGGCCTCCCCCCTCTCGGAGCACTTCTTAGAAAACTCTGAGAAGCTGACTGGAGCATCTGGGTGCTGCTCTTGTGCTCCTCCCGGCAAGTTTGCAGAAGAATGCATGTGAGGACATTTTGCCTCTCGGCTTCTGAGGCTCTCCTTTGCCCGGGTTTAGTTATCCTTCCTCGGCGAGGCACAGTCGCCCAGTGCCCGTCCGGCTCTCACCTACCCCGGCACTGTCTCTATCACAACTGTGATTCTAAGAGGGACAAAAATATCCTACAGAATGGAAACGAGCCCGTGAGGTGGCCACGGCCATCATTCTGAGTTGAGAGAAATAAACTTGGGGGTTCACACGGAGGTCTATGAGCCCTTCGAGATTACAGGACCGTTTGTATGAATGGCAGGACGTTAGCAGGAAAGGTGTGGTGTGGCGTGGAAAAGAACATCCAGCTGTCTAGATGTGTTTACATATTTGGAAAGCCAGCAAACACCGACTGTTCTTGAAACAGAAGATTCAGAAAGCAACGCTTGATAATACCTTGTCAAGGGCTGTCATTGCACAAAGCTCACGAATCTCTTACCACCGAGAAGATCGTACGCTGGGAGCCAGGAGAAAGTCAGTCTCATAGGCAGCAGGATGGGCCGGCCTGCAGCACTGTAGTTAAACGCACTGCAAAGGGAGTCGGATCCCAGCTGGGCAACTGTGGTTTGAACCCAAACCCCAGTAGCTTGAAAAATAGACCAGGCATCATGTGAGTGTCTCGGGGAGGGGGGGAGTGAGTGTGTGAGTGTATGTGTGGGTGAGTGTGTGTGTGAGTGTGTGTATGTGCCTGCCCCAAATCCCAAGAAGATGGAGAAATGAAAGGGTTGTGGCTCAGCCACTTCCCATTGAGGAACGGTTCTCTCTCTCTCTCTCTCCTTCCCCCCACTCTGGTAAACACACACGTACTCTGGCAATTCAAACCAACAGAGAACGTGGAGGTTGCGGCACTAGATCCCACATGGCTGACTGTGCTATTTGAGTCCCAGACGTAGGGCTTGAAAAATCACACCAAGTGTTGGGACCAGCAGTTAGCGTAATGGCTATGTTGCTGGACTCCCACGTAGTCGACCGCAGTTCGAGTCCCAGGTGGCTTAAACTCACGCAAGGTGCGTGTGCATGCGTGCCCAAGATCCTGAGAGGAGAATGGAGGAGAAGGGATTGCGGCGTGGCCATGGCCCCTGGGGGGTGATTTTTTGCTTTCTATCTTTCTGTCTCTCTCTGTCTTTCTGGCGAGCACACATGCCCTATAGCAAAAACCTCTCCAAAAAAACAAAAAAAAAAACCAAATCACACCAAGTGCATGTGCAAGCTTGCCCCAAACCTGAGTGGAGAATGGAGAAGAAGAGATTACGATGTGGCCATTGCCCCAGTGGGTGATCACTTTCCCTTTCTCTCTGTCTCTGTCTCTCTCTGGTGAGAGCGTGCACCCTATACCAATAACTACAACACCACAAAACAAAAACACCGAAAGGAAGTAGGAAGTGGGAAACTTTTACGTTATGGGTTGAAAAGGCTAAGAGACACCAGCTTAGAGTCAGCACTGTAGCAAATCAAACATCAAGCAAGTGTCTTCCAATTCTCTAATTTAGGTCTCCAGAAAAATAATGTAAAAGAAACTCTCTGGGACTTCACTCAAATATTTTACTCCCTAGTTTTACACAAACAAAAAGTGATGGGAAACCCCACAGCACAGCCTGTCGGGCTCTCCAGCATAACTGCGAGGGACGGAGCCCAGGCCGGTACAGACGACCTAGTTACCGACATCGGGGGCTCCCAGGGGGCCGTTTCCTTCCCTTCTCACCCTGCTTAGGACTCAAGGATATTCTGACCTTAGAAAGCAGAGCCAGCCACCACCCTCTCCCTTCGAATTCTAGTGAGACATGCGATTACGGTGACCGTTAATGAATTCTAGTAAGCCTGGCCAGGTGAGGGGGTTACCTGGGAGAACTGGTCTCCTGGTGGCTCAGTATTGCAGCCACGTTGCTGCCCTCTTGTCTAGACAGAGAATCATGGACTCACCCCTTCTTCTGCCCTCGGGAACCAATCTACTGCCATGTGAGAAGATACCCGCTGTATCCACTCTCAGTGAGGTTTGTATTCCAAATTGCTTTATGAGCTCCATACGCCTACAGCTCTAGTTAGCAAGTGCTAAACAGCATAGCTGGGCAAGGATGAAATAAAACTCTTTGGAGAGTTGTACCTCCCCCACACACTAAATTTTTTACATACTTACACACTCAGAAATCAGGATGTTTAGTGGAGCCAGATGTTACCCACTGGACTGTGGTTCAAGGATTGGCCCAAGAATCATGTTTGTTTATTACTTGTGTAAAAGGATCTGAAAACCATAATTTCTACCAGGCAAAAAAACATAATAGATGTAAAATTCAAAAGGAAGGTGCCATACTAATGTTACGAGGGTTTTCAAAGTGAGTGTCTTCGAGAACCTGGGAGCCCTCTTGGGCTTTTCAGCTACATTGTGGGTGTAGAAGGGTCAGGGGATGAGGCAAGCTCAGAGGCCGCGTCTGTGGCAGGGGAGGGGTGCAGGGTGCATATTATTTTGCCAATCCCCATGCTCTCGGGGAGTTGGAAGGAGGTACAGCCCACTAGGGGATGAGACCCCTCAGAGAGCAGCAGAAGCGTTTTGAGGCTGAGAGATTGAGAGGCTAATCCCCAACTCTTTTCTGGGAAAGCTAAAATTGACAATGTGGCTGGGGTCCAATTCCCACCATGTGGGGGACTGAAAAAGGCAAGAGAATGACTTTGGAGAAAGAGCCAGAAAAGTGCTGGTGCCCTGGGACCCACATCAGTCCTAAGCAAGGGACATGCGAGTGTTCTCTGCAGGAGTCGAGGGCCCTGAGACACAGAATGCGCCAGCAGGGGACTGCCTGGGGTCCTGTCCAATGGAGGCGCTTGGAAGAGGTTGAAAGAGCTCGGAGATGCACCACTCAGTGTCCAGGGGCTGAGGAAGAAAAGCAGTGACCACCAGAACAGGGAAATGACAGAAGTATCTCATTGGGCCAAAAGAGGATTAATTGTAAGAGAAAGAGAAAATTGTGGAAACTCTGGTGAGTGTGGAAAAAGGCATGCACTGGACCAGAGTGAGACCAAATGACAAGAGTAGTGTTCAAATGGGAAGTGCCCTGTGTGTCACTCTCCCTATCCTGACCCCACTGGGTCCTTATGGGGGAAATGAGGAGACCATGAAAATAGACACCAGGGAAGGTGGGATGGAGGCAGGAGAGAAGGACCTTAACAGTAAATTAAATTCAAAGTCTCGAGGATTATGCAGGCCTGGGTTTTCTCATTTTTTGCCTCTGACAGCATTTGTGACTCAGTGACTGTAGATCTTCTGTCACCTAAGAATGAGCAGGAAATTATGGGCTGCTGGAGTCTTTATGTCAGAGCAGCAAAGTTTACCCTATAGACCAAATTTTCCACTGTAATAAGACAATGGAGAAAAATGTACATTTTTCCAAATTATTGGGTCATTGAAAAAGTCGTGATGTATTTTTGCACAGGAACACATGGAAAACTACAGCATGACTTTTCTGATGACCTGGTATAAGGTGTACTTTTTCAATATTCTAGTAACACGTATTTTCTTTCTTTTTTTTTTTTTTTTTGGAGAGGTTTTTGCTAGAGGGCGCATGCGCTCGCCAGGCAGACAGAGAGACAGAAAGCAAGAAATCACCCCCCAGCGGGGATGGCCATGCCGCAATCCCTTCTCCTCCATTCTCCTCTCGGGATCTTGGGCACGCATGCACACGCGCCCGGCGTGAGTTTAAGCCACCGGGTCCGGGACTCAAACCACGGTCGACTACGTGGGAGTCCAGCGACATAGCCATTACACTAACTGCTGGTCCCAGTAACACGTATTTTCTGAAAGATGCAGGATCTAAATCTTTGGTGGACAAAACGATCTTCCAGAGAAAACGTCTCAGCCACATGAAATACTAAGTTGTTGGGAAAGGCATGATGCATGTTGCTGGTTCTGTGTGTAAAAATGCATCATGACTTCCCCGATGATCCAATATATCAGTTCAATATCTGCTACAGTTTTAATGTCCCCCAAGTTGCTGTGTTAAGATATTGTAATGATCTTTTTAGAGTGAATTTTCCTATAGGACATGTGTACTTGCTGGAGAGACAGAGAGACAGAAAGCAAGAAATCATGCTGCAATCCCTTCTCCTCCATTCTTCTCTTGGGATTTTGGGCACACACGCACATGCACCCAGCGCGAGTTTCAAGCCAGAAACTAAACCACGGTCAGCCATCTGGGAGGCCAGTGATGTAACCATTATGCCATCTGCTGGTCCTGACGTTGTAATGATCTTGAGAGGGTGAAAACTTAATCTGATTATAGTGTCTGAAGGTGGGACCTTTGGGAAGAAATTAGTGATTGGGTGGTTAAGGCAGGGACCCTATGATTGAATTTTGGTGGATTTATAAGGAGAGAGAATGAGACAGGCAGACACAGGTGGGACAGACCACCCTGCACGCCCTGACCATACTCTCTGCTTCCATCAGCCACGTAATGCTAGCCCAGGCCTTTGGACTTTGCAGCTGCCAGAATAATCAATCAAATGAACCTCTATTTTCATAACTAACCAACATCAAGTAGTTCGACAGGTTCAGAATCATGAACTGAGACAGCACCTCTTGGGCTGACAGGTGGCGTTGTGTTTAATGGCACAGGACTCCCACATGGCCTACCGGGGTTCGAGTCTTGGACACAGTGGATTGCTTTTTCACTTTCCCTTTCTCTCTCTCTCTCCAAATTAAAAAATAATAGTAGTAAATAAAATAAATAACTATTTTTTTTCCTCTAGGATAATAAAATGCACTCTTTTGTCTGACAGGAGCAACATCATGTGCGTGGCACGCGAGCTCACTGATGTTCTGAGACTTCACATTCTTTCCAGACTTTACTCCCAGTTCTCTGTGTGTCATACTCCAGGCTCCATGCCAGTATTCCTGCATGAACAACAACTGCAAGGAGATACTTCTCAGTTCTCCGTTCACGTGGCTTAAACCTGCTCAGATTGGTTTGTCGTGTTGCTCTCACCTTTTATTTATTTATCTCTCAAAAGACCACAATTTTCTCCAGTTATTTCACACTTTTTTTCCTTGATCTATTTTCATTTCTCTACATATCTCCCCATTTGTTTTTATCTTTTATTAAGGGGATGTCTTAGCTTACTTATTTCACGTTAATCTTAATCCTATTTTTTAAAGAATTATTTAATTGCACTTATTATTTTATTTATTTTTAATTTGCTATAGGGCATGTGTACTCACCAGAGAGAGAGAGAGAGTGAGAAAGCAAGCCACCAGGTCTGGGACTAGAACTGCAATCAGCCATGTGGGAGTTCAGCACCTTAACCAGCATGCCACCTGCTGGCCCTCTTAATCTTATCTTAATCTAATTTTTCCGATGTGGAAGTGGGCCACTTGGGAGTTTATGCAACTGATTGGACACCGAGCGAGTGGCAGGGGTGGTACAAGGCTCAGGGCCCCAGCTTGCACCACTAATACGCCACCTGCTTTGAAGTCCGTATGTAATCAACACCAAAGCAAACCAAGACGACTGAAGATTAACTTTCTAATTAACAGCATTCCCACAGTTAGAGATGATGAGGCTTCTGCTTTTCACCATGAGGGTGCAACACTGGCTAGAACTAGTCTTCTACTGAAACGAACAAACAAAAAACTCTGACAGTACGTGACGCTGTCCTCGGACATTAGACAATAGGACACCCAGGACTGCACACCCCCGGGGAGAGAAAGTAACAGGAGAAGCCTACGATCCCCCTGCCCTTCTGCTGGAAGTAATTTCTAAACTGCCGCACAGCGAAGAGGCACTGGAATACAGTCGGGGGTCTCTCTGGATGGAGGAGACCGAGGTGAGAGCACAAGCCCAGGGAGCCTCCACAGCCAGATCCACAACGCCAGTCGCCAGCCAGTCGGGGAGGAGGCGCCGCAGAGAAAGCGCTCCAGAACTCTGCAGGAGTCCTCCGGGCTATTAAGGCAAATGTTGGTCTGCACTTCACGAAGCTAGGCAAAGAAAAGTTGCTGGGGAAAGAAAAAGTACCAGGAAACAGCAAACTGCACAATTCCCAGAGCTCACACAGTGCTAGGAGTTGTGTGAATTCGCACAAGCGAGAGTGGAGAAATCTGGAAAACACCTGGGCTATTTCAAAGAGAGAGGGTCATGTCTGAGTCATGAGCTAAAGTAGCCCTTGACAAAAATGTTACTTAATAGCCACTCTCAAAGAACCTAGACAGATTTGAGGGGATCATACCCAGGTCAAGAAGATCACCAAGAAATCTCAGTGCCTATCCAAAAAGGGTCAAAACTATTTAAAGCTATGTAACAAAATCCAGAACTTATACCATAAGAACGTAAATGTCAGGCACTCAATATAAAATGAGAAAATGCCCAAATATTTGGAAACGACACAGTTCTAAATAACCCATGAGTCAAAGAAGAAATCAAAATGGAAATTAGAAAGAATTTTTAATAGAATGAAAAAGAAAACAACAACCTCATTTGTGGCATGCCACTAAAGCCATAGTAAGGAATGTGTAGCACCGAATGCCTATACTAGAAAAGAAGAGCGATCTTGGGTCCAGAAGGTGGGGCCGTGGTAAAATGTGACACCGTGAAAGCCTGACTCACAGAAAGGTTTCGGGTTCACAGACGGACACCCCTCGGAACCCCAGCACGGTGAGCCGTGACGCGGGGCTGGCTGGCGCCAGGGCAGAGCACGGCATCGAGGCCCTGTGGAGGCCGTTCTCTCTCTCTGTCTTTCTCTGTCAAGAAAGAAATGAAGAAACTTTAAAAAAAGAAGGATTTTAAATGAATAACCTTGTGTCAACTATATTTCCTAAAATACAGAAAAAAAGGAGAAGCCCAAAAGGAAATAATAAGGACCACGGTATAAATCACTGAAATATAAAAGAACAAACCAACAGAAAAACAATAGGAAATAAATAAAATTAAAAACTGGTTCTACAGTAAATTGCTACTAACTATAATTATGCAACTGACTATACAACAGCAGAACTTATTTCTCTGACTTATCTGTGACTCTCTACCAATTGCCGATGTCTACCCCTTCCCCCCCTTTCCCAGCCCCCAGCAGTGACTCTTCTACTCCCATTAGCTAAGAGAGGGGTGATGAGCGGTTTTGATACAAGGTAATGATACATGTTTGAGATGATGGATATGCTCATTACCCTGGTTTGACAATTAAAACCCTGTATGCTCATGCAGACAAATCGCATCTGGTTATATTCCAATAAAACAACAGAAAACTCTGATTCCACAAGAAGATTTATAAAAATAGATAAATCTGTGAGCAGACTGATTAAACTTACTCAATATTACAAGCAGGTAAACTCTTAGAGTCTCATCTTCTTCGTTTATATGTGTGAATTCTGAAGACCTGGGAGTTCATGCAACTGATCAGACAACTAGGAAGTTCTAGGATGTTACCAGACCAGGTCTCCGGCTTCCAAAGAAACAAGACACAAATTACTAGTTTCAGGAATGAAAGAGGTGATGTCCCTACAGGTTCTACAAATACTACAAACAAAAACGAAAACTAAAACAAAAAACAGCTGGACCAGGAGATGGCATGGTGGTTAAGGCACTAGACTCCCACATGGCCAACTATGGTTTGACCTGGGGGCTTGAAATCACATCAGGCAGGTGTGCGTGAATGCCCAATCCTGAGGAGGAACAGTGGAGAAGGGATTTCAGTGCAGCTATTCCCAGGGGGCATGATTTCCTGCTTACCCTCTCTCAATCTCTCCCTGTCTTGCTCCAGTGAGTGAATGTACTTTATGGCAAAAAACTAAAAACATCACCACCAGGAGCCAACAGGTGGCGTAGTGGTTAAGGGTGCTGCACACCCACATGGCTCTGACAGTGATTTGAGTCCCAGACCTGGAGGTTTGCTTTCTCAATTTTCCTCTCTCGCTCTGTTCCTCTCTGGTCAAATTTAAATAAATAAATAAAAATAATTAAAAACTAGAAACACCGGGACCAGCAGGTGGTGTGGTGGTTAAGGTGCTGGACACTCCCACGTGGCTAACCATGGTTCAAATCCCAGGCCTGGTGGCTTCCTTTCTCACTAGCCCTCTCTCTCATTCCTTCTCTGTGTCTCTCTCTGGCCAAATTAAAATAAATGAATGAATGAATAAAATGAAATAAATAATAAATAAACTTAAAAAATAAAATAAAAACACCACCACCAAAAAAATTTTTTAAATAACTTTATATTTATAAATTAGATGACTTTTTTTACATGAACAAATTCTTTTACAGACACAAATTACCAAAACTCATTCATTAAAAAAAAAAATCTAAATAGCCCTATATTTATTATATAAATTTAACTTGTAGTTAAAAAGCACTCCGTTTGGGGCCAGCTGATGGCATGGTGGTTAAGGATGCTGGACTCCCACATGGGTGACCACGGTTCAAGTCCTGGACCTGGTGGCTTGCTTTTTCACTTTCTCTCTCTCTCCCTCTCTCTTTCTCCCTCTCTCTCTCTCTGTCTCTCT
>NW_006160107.1:1313681-1322523 GCF_000334495.1 Tupaia belangeri chinensis | reverse complement strand
GCTTTCTGTCTCTATGTCTCTCTCTGTCTGTCTGGCGAGCGCACGCGCCCTATAGCGAAAAACCTCTTCAAAAAAAAAAAATGGATAAATAAAGCTAAATAAAATAATAAAAAAATGTTTAAACATTCTGCAAAGAAGTTCCAGATAGTTTCATTGACTTTAGTGAAATTCATCTAAGCTTTAAGAAAAATAAAACTGATTTTACACAAATCCTTTCTGAAAATTGAGAAAGAGGGAAAACTTGTGAACTCATTCTTTGAAGTCAGCGTCACTACGATACCAAGCCAGAGAGAAACACTGCAGAAATCAACAAGTACCAAGCCGTAGCTCACAGTCATGGATGTGGAGACTCTACACGAGGCTATGTAGACTGCTCACATTTGACGTGTTCATTACGGACGGCTGGCCTTAGATACCACACTGCTGTTTGTTTTCTCTTGTTCCATCTGGTCCTTGTTCTATTTCTCTCTTCATAGAAAACCAATAGCCCCAATGAAAAGACAGATTGTGAAACTATATAAAAACAAGCCCCCGCTCCACGTTTTCAATAAGAAAATCACGTTCGTTTGTCTGTTTAATTGCTAAGGGCACACGTTTGCGGAGGGAGATGGGGGAGTGTCCCCTAGAGGAGTGTGGTCGCCATCCTGTGGGGATTTTGAGCAGATGTGCACATGTTCCCAGGGTGTTGTTGCTGCCTCTGGGCTGAGGATTCAAACCGCAGTTGGCCTTGTGCAATACAGCTCTCTCAACCACGAGGCTGTGGGGCAGGCCCGGAAACCCACTTTTACTATCAAGACAGATATAGGTTAAAAGTAAAAGGATAGAAAAAGATATGTAAATGTTAATCATGAGAAAGCTGGAACAAGAAGAAAAGAATGTGACTTGCACAGGCAGAAAGTACAGTGAGCAGTTCAAGGAGGAGCATATATTTTTAGATGTTTTTGCTTTAGGGTATGTGCACTCACCAGAGAGAGAGAGAGACAGAGACAGTGAGAGGGAAAGTGAGAAATCACCCCCTAGGGAGCATGGTCATGCTGCAATCCCTTCTCCTCCATTGGAATCTGACACATGCACACATGTGTGCCTGGTGTGATTTTCAATCACACACAGAACCCCGGTCTGCCAGGTGGGAGTCCAGTGATGTAACTGCTCCACCATCTGCTGGCCCCAGGAGGAAGCATATTTCTAATGAAGATCTAACATCAAATTTCTCAAACAAAAAAAGGCATTTCTTTCGTGTTGACTTAAGAGATCTTATTCCGAACTTTCTCAATCCACTTATGCCAACAAGAAAAAGAGGTGACCCTAATATTTTGTATTATTTTTAAGTTGCTTTTCATGGGGTTAAATACCATGCCCCTTACATCCACCCATACCTTACATAAACCTTGTAGTGAATGAATTAGTAGATGCAATAAAACAGACAAAGCACAAACCCAGAGCGACTCGTGGAGCACAATATTACCCTATTGATGGGATCCCAAAGGCTTGTCCTGGGTCAGTGGGGAAGTCATGGTGCATTTTTGCATAGAGAAACGCCTCCTGACTTTCCCAACAAGCTAACATTCATGCAGCAGGCTCAGCACTGTGAGCAAGGGTCTCTGGGAGAAACATGCTCATCTTCAAGTACAAATGGAACACGGTCCTCACACAGTTCTGTGTTCTTGTAACTAACATTACCTTCAGGGAGATACAGAACAAGGCCTCCTTACTTTTTTAAAATAGTCAAAGAATACGGGCAGCCATATCGTGGTCCGAAACCATTTGCATGATCTGTACTTAACAGGAAGGAAACAAATACCTGTTTGTACTTTCTAAATGCATCTGCTCTCAGACGATTGAGCAACCCTCAAGTACAGTAACTGACCTTTAGAAAAGAAGTGTCCTCTGCAATGCATTCGAAAAGTCAAGGCAACTAGTATGGAGCATAATTTCACAGCACCATGTCTTATGGAGGTCTTGATAATAATTTTTTGGAAGTCTTAGAAGAATCAGCATGTCATAATTCTAGTAATTTGTGCAGAGTAAGGCATTTATTTCAGACAGGAGGTGGATGAGGATGTCCCTGTTTGCTACTGTATTGCTAAAAGAAATACCTGAGACTAGGTAATACCTGAGACGGGGTAATACCTAAGACTGGGTAGTACGTGAGACTGGGTAATAGATGAGACTGGGTAATACCTGAGACTGGGTAGTACCTGAGACTGGGTAATAGATGAGACTGGGTAATACCTGAGACTGGATAGTACCTGAGACTGGGTAATGCCTGAGACTTGGTAATAGATGAGACTGGGTAACAGATGAGACCGGGTAATACCTGAGACTGGGTAGTACCAGAGAGTGGGTAATAGATGAGACTGGGTAATAGATGAGACTGGGTAATACCTGAGAATGGGTAATACCTGAGACTTGGTAATAGATGAGACTGGGTAATACCTGAGACTGGGTAATAGATGAGACTGGGTAGTACCTTGTGGGAGGCTGCGCACCAGCGAGTCTGCCGAGGTTTCTCAGAGAGCAAACAATTACCATGATTGGTTCCCTTAAAAAAACCTGACCTGTGAAACCTTGCTCTGATTGGCCACTAGAATCCCTCAAATTTGCATATCCGGCACCTCATGATTGGTCCAAAAGCAACCAATCAGGGCCCACCGTTTATAACCAATCACGGCCCACCATTTACAACCCACTAGAGTGTATATAACCACGATGCCTGGCCCACAGTAACCAGACGACGCAGACGACCAGAAAGACGATGACGACGACGACCAGGAAGACTACAACTGAAGAGCCTGAAGAGCTGAAACACCGCACAGTCTCCGAACGACCCTGAAGAGCTGTGACACCACGTTTTCTCCGTGCTGCTCACAGTAGACGACGTGACCCTTGAGAGCTGTGACACTGTGTCGTCTCTGTGCTGTACCGTGCTGCCCACAATAAATGGACGACACTGTCATCTCCGTGCTGTAACACTACGCTGCTTGTCCTGGCTCTCACTCCTTCACTCAGGAAACGTATTCAGCTGTCCCCCCGTGGTTAATACCAGAGACTGGATAGTACCTGAGACTGGGTAATACCTGAGACTGGGTAGTACCTGAGACTGGGTAGTACCTGAGACTGGGTAATATCTGAGACTGGGTAGTACCTGAGACTGTATAATATCTGAGACTGGGTAATACCTGAGACTTGGTAGTACCTGAGACTGGGTAATACCTGAGACTGGGTAATACCTGAGACTGAGTAATACCTGAGACTGGGTAGTACCTGAGATTGGGTAGTACCTGAGACTGGGTAATAGATGAGACTTGGTACTACCTGAGACTGGGTAATACCTGAGACTGGGTAATACCTGAGACTGGGTAAATTCTGAAAAGAGAGGTTTAGGGCCAACTGATGGCATGAAAGTTTGGCTGGGTGGATCCCACATGGATGACTGTACAGTTCATCCCAGAGCCAGCAGCTCAGAAAACATGCCATGTGCTTATGTGTGCATGCCCAGAATCCAGAAGGAGAATGGAGGAGAAGGGATTGTGGAGTGGCCAGCCTCCCAGAGGGAGATTTCTCTTTCCACTCTCTCTGTCTCGCCCTCTCTGTTTCTTTCTGGGGAGTGCATGTGTCCCATAGTAAAAAATACAACAGAGGTTTATTTGGCTCATGGTTTAGAGATTCCAGGTACATGAGCCACACCTGGTGGTCAATTTGCAGAGTCCTGACCAAATCACAAGAACAGGACAGATCAGCTGTGTCCACAAGCCTTTGTTCTGGTTTCATTCCCTCTCCTTATAAACCTACTGAACTCAGCCATGAGTCTCTACTCTAATACCCTCATCCTGATCTCTTCCAAAAGCCTCACCTCTTGACGTCATAACTAGATCAAGTTTTTAACATCTTATGTTCATTATAATGAGTCAACACATGAATTATGGCGGGGGTGGGGGAGACATATAGCAGTAAGGTATTATCCAAATGTATTTACCAGAACTCAGAAGTGTTAAGTGAATTGTGTTATAACTAATGTCTTCACATCCTGGAAACTGTGTTCTAACAGATGGTACATTTTATTATTTTTTAAAATTTGCTAAAGGGCATGTGTGCTCCCCAGAGAGAGAGAGAGAGAGAGGGAGAGGGAGAGAAAGTAAGAAAGAAGTAAGAAAGTTAGCTGCCAGGACGAGGACTTGAACTGCAGTTGGCCATGTGGGAGTCCAGCACTTTAACCACCAACCCACCTGCTGGCCCCAATGGTGCATTTTTTTTTTTAATTTGCCAATTAAATGTGATTTGTTGTTGTTGAGTTTAAAATAGTCTTATTTGGGAGAATAATCAATTCAAAGTCCAAACTCTCTTCCAGGGCACTTTTATCTCCTTGGACCATGAGAACTAACCCAGACACTGCATTTAGAAAGGGAAACAGTGAGACTTTTATTTTTTTATTTAATCTTATTTATTATTATTTTTATTTTTGAATTTGGCCAGAGAGAGCCAGGGCTTATTTTTATTTTTGAATTTGGCCAGAGAGAGACAGGGCGAGAGAAGGAAAGTGAGAAAGCAAGCCACCAGGTCCGGGACATGAACCATGGTCAGTCATGTGGGAGTCCAGCCCCTTTAACCACCATGCCACCTCCTTGCCCCAACAGCAAGACTTCTTAAAAGACAGGGATTCTTGAGTTCACCACACTGGTGTGACTGTGCCTTCTGGTCAGGTGTGACTTGTGAGTTTAGTGGTTCCCTCTGATGTGGCCCTTGTCTGGGCTCTTGCTTCACCGCCAGTCCTCCGAGCTGGGCTGCAACTCCCTTCGGAGCCACGTCCTGGGCAACAACTTCACAGCTTTCATCACACAGTTACATTGATCCTTGGTCTGGCGGCCCCTCTACAGCTCTGGTATCACTATCCTCAGCCTTTATGGGAAATTCTAGATCCCCTTAGGCCTCGAATGGACCATAGGGATTATCTTCACTAACTAAGGCCCACTGACTTAAGCCACTGCTAATCTATGAGCTGGAAGCCACGGTGGCTGCAGAGCTGTGCTGATTATGAAAAGAACAGCAACACTCTTTGTGGAACTGAAGAGCAGAGTTCGGGGAGCTAACTCGACCTCAGAGCCCATGTGGAGGGTACAGACGTTCCGCCCCTTTGCTCCTGATAGGGACACTTCTGCGGTGTGGCTCACACGCTCCGGAAGTCTTTTCCACAGGACTTAAATCTCATGTTCTTCCCTGCCAAGTCACATCTCCCAACTCTCCTGCACTTCTCATGAAATTACCTTAACAGGACCAGCAGTTAGCACGATGGCTATGTCGCTGGACTCACATGTAGTCTCCTGCTGTTCGAGTCCCAGACCTGAAGGCTTAAACTCACACTGGGCGCGTGTGCATGCGTGCCCAAGATCCCAAGAGGAGAATGGAGGAGAAGGGATTGCGGCATGGCCATCCCTCCTGGGGGGGGATTTATCGCTTTGGTTCTCTGTCTCTCTCTGTCTTTCTGGTGAGCACACATGCCCTATAACAACAACAAAAAAAAAACGAAAGAAAGAAATTATTTTAATGAGAAGATGAGTCTGTGAGTCATACTGTCAGCAGGAGGGGAACGAAGACATGGCCCTCATCACTCAACCCCTTCTCTCGTTGCAGCCTTCTTCCCTATGCAGAAAGGTCCGTCTACTCTCTTCGTACACTTCCTTTTTCAGAAAAGGTGGCAACACTGAAGCTGACTCGACATTCAATCAGTCAATGTAATACACCATATTAACCAGATAAAGAAGAAAAAGCATGTGATTATATCAGTTGATGCAGAGAGCACATATTGTTTTGTTTTTGGCTTTGTTTTTCTATTGCCAGAGACCACGTGCACTCAGAGAGAGAGGAGACGCACCCCGTAACTCCCCTTTGGAGTCACATCACAGTGCTCTTCTCTCTCCGTCCCCTCAGAGTTTCGAGCATGCACACACACTCTGCCAGCATGGTTTTCAAGCTACAGGGCCAGGGTCAGCACCTCGGCCATCACGTACAACCTGGCTCGCTATGCACACCACTTACCGCTGCGCTGCAGAGTCATCCCCAGAAAGTATTCGACAAAACTTCGCACCCATTCATTGAGAAACGCTCAAAAAAACATAAATGGGGCAGAACTTCCTAAACGTAATCAAGAACATATACAAACACCTATACTTAATACTGCACTCAGTGGTAAAAGGTTAAAACTTTCCTCTTGAAGTTTCTCTCTTAAGATCAGGAGGAAAAAGCAAGGATGTTCACTTCCATTACACTTGTTTAACACAGTGCCAAAACATTAGCTTGCACAATAAGACAGGAAAAGAAAAACAGCACATGGATTGGAATGGAAGAAACAAACGGTCTCTGCCCGCAGGTGGCATGATCTAGGTAGGTAGTTTCTAAGAACTGTGAAAAAGCTGTGGATCTAAATGAGAGGGTACAGACTATGAGGTCAGCTTACAAAACTCAGTACTTCTAGCAATAGAAACATGAAAACCAAAACTAAAAACATAATGCTATTTAAAATTGTTCAAATAAAATTCAATTCTGTGTTGTAAACTGAACAAAACAAATACAGAACTTGTGTGCTTGACATCATAAAATCCTGATGAAATAAATCAGAGATCAAAGTAAATCAACATTCAATGTTTACGGCCGTAAGCCTCAGCACAGTAAAGTTGTCCACCTCCCTAACTAGTATCAAGGCTTAAAGTAGTCCCCATTAAGACCCCAGCAAGACTTCTGGTAGCTACAGATAAGAATATTGTAAAATATATATGGAAGGGTAAAGAAACTAGAATAGTTAGGACTGTGCTTAAAAAGAAAACAATTTTAAAACTTATTACATAACTATAGTAATCAAGACCACATACTATTAGCAGAACAGACACAGGTCAAAGGGACAGGGCAGAGAACCCAGCGACAGCCCCACGCGAGGACAGTATGGCCAACGGTTTAAACAAAGGTGAGAAAGCAATTCAGTGGAGGGAGGGTAGGCTTTTCTTTTCTTTTTTTGAACTCCACAAAACACTTTTATTGTCATTGCTTTAAAAAATAAATATTCTTTTATATTTACCCACATTTTTACTATTTCTGGCACTCTATACTTTTTAGCAGTTCTTTTTTCCTTATTCATTTATTATTAGTATTCATACATTCAATTGCTATACATCATTTAGATTGCAATGAGACTTTACCAAGCATGATGTACCCCTTGGTCCAGCCCAGTTGAGAATACTACACACATCTTCAACAGATAATAAACCATGGCTGTAACCCACAAGTGTCTCACCTCTCTATTTTTCTCCAGGTTTCCTTTCCTATGCTCTTCCCCTCCTATACTCTCTTTCCCCTTTGTCTCCTGTGTCTATTACAATTTTAATGCTTTTATGTTCTCCAGTCTTTCAGTCTCTACCATAGAGTGCAGACAGTCGGTATATGTTAAGTGGAGACATACAATGTCTCTCTTTCATAGCCTGACTTACTTCCCTCAGCAACACATCTCCCATATCCGCCCACTGTCTATCAGATTCTAGGGCCTCGTTGTTTTTATGGCTGAACAGTATTCCATGGAGGGAGGATGGTCTTTTCAACAAATGGTGCTGGAGCAATTGGCTATCCTTGAGCAGAAAAAATGAAGCTCAACTAAATGTTACAACTTACATAAAAAGTAACTCAAATTGGTTCATAGATTCAAATGTAAAACATAAAAATATAAAACATTCAGGAGATAGTACAGAAATTCTGCTGAACTAGTGCTTGGTGAAGAATTCTCAGATGTGACATCTAAAGCATGAACCATTTTTGAAAAATGAATGGACTGTTCTTAATCAAAATAAAAACTATTCTGCAAAGTCTTTTTCGGGAGGATGAAAAGGCAAGTATAGGCTGGGAGAACATATTTCCAAACCATATATAAACATAGCACTCAAAGGACTCAGTTCGAGAATATGTAAAGAACTCCTAGAATCTAACAGTGAAAAAAAAGACCCCAAGAATTTAATTAGAAAATGGGCAAAAGTCATGAAAGACATTTTACTTATGCTGATATACAGATAGCCAATAATCACATAAAAATGTTTAACATCATTAGCCATCAGAGAAATGCCAATTAAAACCACAATAAGGTATCACTACACACCTCTTCTGGCTTTTCCAATACTAATAACAGAGTCATTAATACCTGAGTCGTTTATGAAATAGAGGCTTACTCAGTTCAGAATGCAGAGGTCCAAGATCCAGGGGTCGCAGACAGTGAGGAACTTCTTGGTGGGTAGCATGGCAGAGGGCAGGGGTGAGTGTGTCTGTGTCCATGTGTCTCTCCTTGTTCTCGTTCACTCTCCTTATAAATCTGCCGATATTCAGGTTGGAGAGGGGCACCCAGATAGCCCGATACAGACTGGGACTTTGTGTGAAAATTACAAATGTGCAACCACCACATGACCCAGCAAACATACACGTGGACACTTGCCTCATAGAGACCAAGATGCAGATTCACACCAAAACCTCTACGCAGTTACTCATAGACGTTGTATTTGTAATTGCCAATAACAGGAAATAACTAAAGTATCCCTCAGTAGGTGAGTGACTAAGTAACTGTGGTACACCCAAACTACGGACTCCTACTTAGCAGTACAAAGGATCAGACTGTCGATCACAGAGCTTGGATAGGCTCCCAGAGGGCATTACGCTGAGTGAGAAAAGCCCCATTCTCTAAAGGTCTCATACTATATGATTCCATTTATGTAACAGTCTCACGATGACAGAATGACTGAGATGAGGACAGACTAGTGGTTGCCAAGGTTAGAGTGGTAGGAAGAGGTGGGAGTGAGTACGAAGCAGAAGTGAGGAT
>NW_006160107.1:1310861-1313440 GCF_000334495.1 Tupaia belangeri chinensis | reverse complement strand
ATATATATATATATATATATTTCTCATATATATACACATCAGACTTGGCAGTTTCCATGTTTACACAACAAGGAGGCTGTCCTAACAAGGACGATATGACCTGATGCAGCTCCTCCTCCCAGGCTGTGCCTGTCACAATGAATCTCGCCTCAATGAGTCCCCACATTACTCTAAAGGTTGACATTCACGCCTGGTACGAATAAGGCAACAGACTCAGGGAGGTTAAGAGGCTCTGATCACGTGGCTCAGGCTCAGGCTGGGTCCCGTCCAGCTCCCCACCTGTCCCCACAGAGCATCCTCCCACCCAGGCTTCCCGTGGCTGGGCTCTCTTCACCACACGTGCCTTTCTGTGTGGCTTCAGAAGCTCCCCCAAAGGGGCAGCTTCCTGAAACAGCTCTTCCCGAATGCCACAATTCTGGCATATGATCATCGGTAAGACTTTATGAAGACTTGTTCTTGGCACCAGCAGACAGAGTAATGGTTACATCAATGGAGTCCCATGGAGCGGACCATGATTCAAGTCCCGGAGCCGGAGGCTTAAAAACGCATGCCAGGACTGTGTGCATGCACGCCCAGGATCCCGAGAATGGAGGAGACAGGATTGAGGTGTGGCCATCGCCCCGGGGGGTGATTTCTTGCCTTCTGTCTCTGTCTCTCCAGCAAGCACACATGCCCTATAGCAAAAATCTCACTCTCAAAAGAAAAAAATAAAAAGACCTGTTCTTGGGGCCAGCAGGTGGCATAAAGGTTCAGGTGCTGGCTTCCCACATGGTCTCCAACCTTAGCGTCCCAGGCCTGGCCCGTTTACTAGAAACAGCAGTATGTGTACATGCACGCCCAAAATTCCGAGAGGAGAATGGAAGAAAGGGGATTGCGGTGTGGCCATCCCACCTGGGGGTGACTTCTGGATGTCTCTCTGGTAGCACGTGGGCTTTATAGCAAAAATCTAAAAAAAAAAGTCTTTTGCTTTTGTTTTGAGTTTTAATATTCTGAAAGTATGGCTGCTAGTTACCCATAGGGTTGAGGGTGCAGTGGAGAAAGGGGCTTCCTGTCTCGTTTGCTAGTTTGTCTGGACCTCGCTGGGACAGGAAGGAAGAGGGGGAGAGCAGACGAAGATGGACAGAGCGAGGCAGAAAACACAGGTATGTATGACAGAGTTTCCGCTTTTCTCCTCTGAAAGATCTTGCAGTCTGAGCTAGTTATTTTGAAAGGTCCCCAGTGGGCATAAATCCCCACCACCCTAATAAGAAACTTTCAAAACAGTTTTTCAGGCATTCATACAAAGTTCAGAGAAAAGAAAGCCCCCATTGTCCTTAAGAACTAAGTCACAAGTCCACTATGGAAGCTCATTAAATGCATTTAAAACCCTCAACATTTTGAAACTAGCTCAGGAGTTGGTGTAGGGGGTAATTTAGTGGCTTTCTTTCCGTCGGGGGACATCTGAGAACGTTTTCTCTAATAATGAAGGGCGGAGTACGAGCAACTGTGCAAACCACAAACGCTTCCCCGGAGCGAGTGAAGAAAGCGCCGGTTGGGAGGGAAACTGCCTTTCCATTATTTTCCACCTGAGCCCTTTCCAGGCGTTTCGCAGGTCAAAGGTGGTGGCGGGGCCCAGGAACAGGCCAGCCCTTGAGCGGTGGGAACCCTCTGTGCGGGAGACCCTACCCCGAGCGAGGGGAAAGGAACACCGGCCGCGGGGCTCAGGAACGCAGAGGGCGCTCGCTCAGCTCCGCGCCTGCATTTCCCCGCCGGGCGGAGGAAGCCGCAGACAGACCCAGCGCCCTGCGGGACGCCGGCCTGCCCCAGAGCGATCGGCGGGCCCAGTGGGGTGGAAGGAAGGCACGAAGGGCGGCCCGAAGTTCTGGAGGAGCCTGCACAGCCAGAGGGTGTGGGACACACGACCCCGACGGGTCACACCGAGGCCCAAGCAGCTCGTACAGACGCCTGCAGCAGGACAGAGCGGCCCGCCTGGAGGGCAGGCTCGGCGCGCTCCCGGCTCTGACGCCCCCTCGGCCCCGCGACCCCGGCTGGAGCCCAGGGCGGCTTCCCTAACAAGCCCCAGGTGGGAGCCTGCAGGTCCCGGCCGGCCTCTACCTGCCCACAGCACACACCGGTTCGCAGGGCTGGGGAAGGAAGGGACCGTCGGAAGAAAACCACAGTCCTGACAAGGCCGCGACCTCTACGGGGACAACGACAGGACCCAGCCGGGTGGGCAGGGGGAGGCCAGATGCCGCCCCGGTTCCGAGCAGGCTTCCAGAGAGGGGAGGAAGGAGGCGCTCGCCCTGCGGCTCCCGACGGAGGGTGCCCAGGAAGGGGCCGCCCTTACCTGCGCTCGCCCTGGTCGGTGTAGACGTTGAGGAAGGGCCCCTCCCGGGTGTCCTGGTACAGCTGGCCGGAGAAGCTGAGCCGCAGCTCGTAGCGGCTCCGGGGCCGCAGCGCCTCGCCCAGCTCCAGCACCAAGTACTGCGTGTCCAGCGTGAACCACACGTCGTCCACGGGCACGTGGCCCACGGCGGCGGCGCGGGGGCCCGGGGACAGAGGGCCCAGCACCTCTGCGCGCTCGACGTCCAGAAAGAGGC
>NW_006160107.1:1307537-1310644 GCF_000334495.1 Tupaia belangeri chinensis | reverse complement strand
CCCCCACCGGCGGCCCCCCCACCAGCGCGGCCAGCCCCAGGGCCACCGTGCGGCTCACGTAGAAGCCAGAGCTGGAAGGCGGCCCCATGGCGCGGGCGGGCATGGGCGCGAGCGGGAGCCCGGGGAGCCAAGCTCCGACTGGCGTGCTCAGCGCTGGGACCCCCGGCCCACCTCTCCTGTGCTGTCCCTCCTCCTCCGGGAGCCCGGGCCGACTGGGAGGCCTAGGGGCGGCGAGGACCTAGGCTTCCAGCTCCCAGCTAATCAGATCCAGGTCCCTGCCTCCCACCCCCGCCCCGCCGGAGCGCCGGAGCAGGGCGGGCCCGGCCGTGCGAGGCCCGAAGGGAGCCCCTGCTCAGCAGAGGTTTCCAGGGTCACCGCGGGGAGGAGCGACCGGACAGTCTCCAATTTGGACACTTCCGACGGGGCTACTTGGACTACGAGAATGTTCTGGGTGTGCCCTCGCACGGCTTCGGGCGTGGTCGGGATAGGCTCTGCCCGCGGTCCGCGCACACCTGCTCCCCAGACCGGGAGCGCGGCCGGGGCCTGAGCGCTAGAGCACCCTGCAAGGAGCGGCCGCGCCGACTGAGCAGACTTCTGGAGCCAACCTGTGGCTCTGAACTCGCCTCCCGAACACAGCTCGGGACGCACGGGACTCAGGCGGGGAGAGTGAGGATGCAACCAGGTCGGGGTCCGGACCCCGTCAGGAGCTGGGCAAGCGGGGCTACCCCGAGGCGCAGAAAGTCAAGAGCGGCGCCTGCGTCTCCAGGCGAATGGGGCGCAAGGCCGCCTTAAAGCCTGCGCTCAGCTCTGCAACTCACTGCCCGGCCCGGGTTCCCGATTCTCTGCTCCCCTGATCATCCAGGGTTCAAAACCAGACCTTTCTAGAAAAGAGAATAAAATGATCTTTGCACCGAAAGCGCCGGGCTGGAACTGGTTTCCCAGGCGGTGCCGGGTCGGTGGGGTCTCGGGCAGGCTGAGCATCTGTTTGCTATTTGGCCAGGGCGGCGGCGGAGGCCCGAGTCCGCACGCGCGGCCGGGGTTGGGAGCCGGATAACAACTAGCCGGGGCCTGGGGCGGGGCGGCGGGGTGTAGATGCCTTCGCAGGCTCCAGGTTTATTCCATGTATTCCGTCTTTAGAGTCCAATTTTTTCAGGGCGAAAATGATTTTCCATCGCAGCTCATAAAACGGGCTTCGGGAGAGCACGCAGATTCTATGGGAAATGTGGCCTCCCTGCTCCGCGAGCTGGAAGTACTCAGTCCCAGCCAGACTCCGGGCCACCACAGCGCTGTGAAAGCCGTGGCCGCACGCGCAGGTGGTTGGACGGTAATCGCCGGCCTGTCTCCCGACTCGGGGAAGTCTCACTTCGCAGTGGTTGTGAGCGCCGCGGGGTGCGCTAGGGGGCGCTCCTGTCGCAGGACCCCTGCACGCCTTCCACGCGCTGGGCCATCGGCGTGGCGCTGCAGAGAGCAGGGCCTCTGCGTTCAGGTCAACGTCCCGTGGCGGCTGTCTCACGTGCGGCGCTCATTAACTATCGCCTTACCACCAGTTGGGACAATTTCTTGAAGGATTTTGAAGGATTCCAGACTCCCAGGGAAAGATAAACACAAGATGTCAATAATAGTATTATTTCAAACACACTGGAGATGTCCTCTCCCCAGACAGACAACAAGCTCTCCTGAAAAGTGTGTGTGGACGTGGGTGTTTAACCCCGTTTCTCTAACATCATCGAAGAAATGGTGATTGGCTTCCATACAGAAACTGTCAAAGTAATAAAAATTGCACCAAATCATCCAGCAGCATAAGTATCTTATTAAAAGGAAACATATTTCTGGTAAATCATTGCTGTCACTAAAAAGAAGTTCCAAAATAGCATACATACTGGTTGAGTCAGGATTATAACAATACGGAAAAACTTTACACGTATATGTAAGCTGCTCAGAAAATTTACTTCATATTCCAGGCCAACTCCATAGAGCAGTGAGTGGTTAAGAGATCTGGATCTCACGGCCCCTTATGGGTGGAATCCTGGCTCAACAGCTTAAAAAAAACCAGGCTGGTTGCTTCTATATGCGTGCCCCAAATCCTGATGGAATGGCAAATGGAGAAAAAGTATTTGTGACATGACCATGCCTCACTGAAAGATGCTTTCTCTCTGTCTCTCCCTGGGACCATGCCTCACTGAAAGATGCTTTCTCTCTCTCCTTGTCTCTATCTTTCATTCTGGCAAACATGCTGCATCTTCTGGCAATGGAAAGAAAAGAGAAAATCTATTTACTGCTCAGATTAGCGGAGGCAGTGATTCGCAACTGAGGCGATTTGGATGCACCTCCTCCCTTGGTCCTGTCGCACTGTCTGGTACCTGCTTGGCTGTCACACCTGGGGAGAGGGAGTGTTACTGCCACCCGAGGGGGTAGAGTCCAGGAATACTGGCCGACAGGACAGTCCCACGACAAAGCTGGATCCTGTCCCAAATGTCATTAGTACCACTGTCCAGAAATCCACCGCCCACGCCTCTCATATGCCACCAGGTAGAACTCCAGCTCTTACCTCATGCTGCTGGGCACTGCCGACACTCATGTTTGTACTTTGTATGCCTTTTATTTTTTCCATATTATTGGGAAATTCATTTATTTTCTGTGCCAAAATGCATCATGACTTTTCTGATGACTCATTGTTTCTTGGCTCTTATTATGGGCCCCTACAATACTATATTGTACTTCTTGGGCCCTGTTTAATTTATCTTTAATTTTTTTCATTTACTTTGAAATTTTATTTTGGAATGGATAATATATTCATAAGTTCAAAGATCAAAACAATACGGAAATTTGTATGGAACTGTCTTGCTTCTACCACTCTTCCCCTCTCCCACTCTCCTTCAATTTGTCCCCAGTATCCATGGCAATTTTCAATGCTTTTATGACCTCCAGTCTTTCAATCTCTACCATAGAGTGTAGACAGTTGGTATATGTTAAGCAGAGACATACAATGTCTCTCCTTCATAACCTGACTTGCTTCACTCAGCAACAAATCTTCCATGTCCATCCACTTTCTATCAAATGCTAGGGTCTTGTTTTTTATGGCTAAGGAGGGGTTCCGCGAATAAATG
>NW_006160107.1:1303951-1307432 GCF_000334495.1 Tupaia belangeri chinensis | reverse complement strand
ATTTAACATTCCCACCAACAGTGTAGGAGTGTTCCCTATTTACCACATCCCTGCCAGCATTTATATATATATTTTTTGAGAGGTTTTCGCTATAGGGCGTGTTCGCTCGCCAGACAGAGAGAGCTATAGAGACAGAAAGCGAGAAATCACCCCCCAGGGGGGATGGCCACGCCACAATCCCTTCTCCTCCATTCTCCTCTCGGGATCTTGGGCATGCATGCACACGTGCCCGGCGTGAGTTTAAGCCACTGGGTCCAGGACATGAACTGCAGTTGACTACGTGGGAGTCCAGCGACATAGCCATTACGCTAACTGCTGGTTCCCTCGTTTTTGTTTCTTTTTTTAATCTTCACCATTCTGACTGGGGTTAGGTGGTATCTCACTTTCTGTCTCTCTAGCAAGTACACACACCTTGAAGCAAAAATCTCTCAAAATTAAATAAATAAATACATAAATAAACAAAAGAACTCATCCTCAGAGAATTATCATTATTTGAAGTACCTAGTAATTCCTGGAAAACATCATTTGCAAGGCTGTTGTTATTAGACCTGACTCACAGTTTGCCCTGTGTGGACAATTTGCAGGGGCATTGGTTGAAACCACCAGAGGCGGTTGTTTTTCACAGCCACTGCCTGAGAGGGGTAGATGATGAGCCCATCAAGAAGTTTAGAAGGATTGAGGCCAGAACATGGCAAAGCAACTGGACCCACCTGGGAAAGTCCCAGTTTTGCCTCTGGATCCTCCCTGGATACTCCAGATCCAGGCTGGCTGGGGCTGGCTGGGGGTGGATCGTGGATCTCAGCCTGAGGGTCTTGTTGGAGATCTCTTTCTCTCTCTAGAATAAATAAACAAAAAAGAAAACTTAAAAGGAAAATGTCTGGAGTGTGATATACATAGGAGGCTTTGAAAAACTCTAAGACAGCCCTGAAAATCTAGAAGACCACACACATGTGTAGAGCTATGTAGATGGTCAGGGCTAGCCACATACTCAGGAAAGACCTGAAAAGACTCTAAGCTTTCACTTCTAGCTCATCTTGAAGTGCTATTTGAGCTATTTGTGAAGGCTTAGGCAGTGTTTCAGCTGCCTGGCTGAGTGCTGAAAAAATGTCTCGACACGTAAGAACCCTTCTCAAAGACTGTGAAACCTGGGACCAGTAGGTGGCATGGCATTTAAGGCATTAGACTTCCACATGGCCAACAACGGTTTGAATCCTGGACCTGGTGGCTTGCTTTCTCACTTTCCCTCTCTCTGTCTGTCTCTCTGGTGAGCACAATGTCCTATAGCAAATTTTTTCTTTGTCTGTCTCTCTGGTGAGCATAGTGTTCTATAGCAAATTTTAAAATAACAGTAATAATTCTTTTTAAAAAGTTTGGGAAACTTATTGGTTCTAGGACTTTAAGGAATTCTCTAGTCATTAGTTGACTACTAATCTAACTTTGCAAGGATATCAGTGACTACAACAACAAAGGATTTAGACTCTTTGAACATTTTTATAATTTTGATTTATAACTCCACTATTTTTTTAAAGAATTATTTTATTTAACTTTATTTATTTATTTTAATTTGACCAGAGAGGGACAGAGAGAGAGAAAGTGAGAAAGCAAGCTGCCAAATCCGGGACTTGAACTATGATCATCTATATGAAAGTCCAGCACCCCAGCACCCCTAACCACCACGCCACCTGCCAGTTTCTGTAACTCCAGCTTTTAAAAAAATAATTATTTATTTAGAGGGCATGGTAGCACCCACCCTATGGTAAAAAATAATTACTTAATTTTATTTTTTATTATCTTTACATTTGCCACAGGTCACACATGCTCAGCAGAGAGAGAGACTGAGAGAGAGGGAAAGTTAGAAAGCAAGTGGCCAGGTCCAGGACTCAAACTGCAGTAAGCCATGTGAGAATCCAGCACCTCAACTACCACTCTACCTGCTACACGGATAGCAAATAAAATAGAACTTGTTTTTGTTCATTGAAGCATTTTATTTGCATGTATGTATTACATCCCTAGAAAAAGAACTTAAAAAAAAAAAAAAAAACGGGACCAGCAGTTAGCGTAATGGCTATGTCACTGGACTCCCACGTAGTCGACCACGGTTCAAGTCCCGGATCTGGTGGCTTAAACTCACACCGGGCGCGTGTGCGTGCGTGCCCAAGATCCCGAGAGGAGAATGGAGGAGAAGGGATTGCGGCGTGACCATCCCCCCTAGGGGGTGATTTTCTGCTTTCTGTCTCTCTGTCTCTCTCTGTCTGTCTGGCGAGTGCACGTGCCCTATAGCAAAAACCTCTCAAAAAAAAATAAATAAAAACTTATGAGAAGGAGTATTCAGTATTAATTGGTGGTTCAATTCAGTAACAAGATATAATAATTATCAAGACTTATGCACCTATATTCCATACTCTCAAATTATATGAAGTGAAAATCAGTGGCTCTGAAGGGAGAAATAGTTCTAAAATAATGGTTGCAGACTTTAACACCCCATTTTTAATAATATACAGATTACCCAGACATGATAAGTAAAGAAATAGAGGACTTGAACAGAACAATAAACCTATTAGACCTAACAGACATATATGCACCACACTACCCAACAACAGTAGAATACACATTCTTCACACAAAACTTCTCTAGGAAGAGAGCATATGGTAGGCAGAAAACAAGTCTTAATTGTTTTCTGTTTCTGTTTTTTAAAAGGTTTTTGCCTTAGGGTGTGTGCATTCACCCAGGAGAGAGAGAGAGACAGATGACAGACAGACAGACACAGTGAGAGGGAAAGTGAGAAATCACCCCCAAAGGTGGCCACTCTGCAATCCCTTCTCCTCCATTCTTGTCTTGGGATCTTGGGCACACATGTGTGATTTTCAAGCCCCTGAATCTCAGACTTGAACCGCAGTAGACCGTGCGGGAGTCCAGTGATGTAACCTCTATGCTATCTACATGCCCTATTCTCGATAGATTTTTAAAAATAGATACCGTACAAAGCATCTTCTCTGGTCACAATGGGATAAATCTGGAAATTAATAATAGAAGGAAGACTGGAGAATTCTTGAATATATGGAAATTAAATGACATACTTTTAAACAATCAATGGGTCAAAAAAGAAGTCACAAGGAAAATCAGAAAATACTTAGAACTGAATGAACACAAAAACAACATACTGAACCTTATGAGACATAGTCAGTACAATGTTCAGAGGGAAATGTATAGTTATAAATGTCTTATCAAAAAAGAAGAATAGTTTCAAATTTGAATATATGGAAATTAAATGACATACTTTTAAACAATCAATGGGTCAAAAAAGAAGTCACAAGGAAAATCAGAAAATACTTAGAACTGAATGAACACAAAAACAACATACTGAACCTTATGAGACATAGTCAGTACAATGTTCAGAGGGAAATGTATAGTTATAAATGTCTTATCAAAAAAGAAGAATAGTTTCAAATTAATAATACAATTTTATACCTGAAGAAAATAG
>NW_006160107.1:1295497-1303934 GCF_000334495.1 Tupaia belangeri chinensis | reverse complement strand
AAGTTAAACTCAAAGCTAACAGAAGGAAAGAAATAATAAAAGTGGGTGGAGATAAACAAAATAGGGAATATAAAAAATACAGAGAGAAAATTAAATAAGCCAGAAGTTAGCTTTTGGAAATGATCAACAAAATTGACAACTCTTTAGGGAGATCAACAAAGGAAAAAAGAGAGAAGATACAAACAACAATAAATGTGAGGGTGTTACTGCAGACCTAATGGAAATAAAAAAGAACAACAGATTACTATGAACACGCGCCCTATAGGGAAAACCTCTCCAAAAAAGAAAAAAAAAATTAAAAAAAGAATTGCTTTATTTAACTTTATTTATTTATTTTAATTTGATCAGAGAGTTAGATAGTGAAAGAGAGAGAGAAAGAGGGAGAGAGAGAGCAAGTCACCAGATCTGGGACTCAAACCACAGTTGGTCATGTGGGAGTCCAATACCCTTAATCACCTCATCACCTGCCTGCCCCTTCACGAATGAATTCTACCAAACATTTAAAGGAGAATGAAAATCAATTTGTTGGGGCCAGCTGATGGTATGGAGGTTAAGGAGCTAGATTCCACATGAGCGACTGTGTGGTTTGAGTCTCAGATCCATCAGCTTGAAAAACACACCAGAAACCTATGCATGCATGCCCAAAATCTCAAGAGGAGAATGGGGAAGACATGGCCACCACCCCACCCACTTGCTGGTGATTTTTCACTTTCCCTCTTTCCTTATCTCTCTCTGTCTCACTCTGGCAGCACACATGACCTATAGCAAACTACAAACAAACGCCTTCATAAAGAAATGTAAGGTTGACAGACTGACAGTTCCACATTTTGAAACTTACTACACAGGTACAGTAATTAAAGCAGTATAGTACTGGCATACAGATAAACATATAGGTCAATAGAATAAAATAGAAAACCCAGAAATAATCTCTCACATATAGTATGCCCAATTGACTTCTGACAAGACTGTCCTTTTTCAGTGGGAAAAAGGACAATCTTTTCAATAAATGATGCTAGAAAAAAATATATATATGCATACATACAAAGAATGAAATTAGAATCTTACCTTATACTAAATTTTTTAAAAAATTAAATATAAGAACTGAAAATACAAAACTCTTAAAAGAAAATGTTGGAGAATATTTTCCTGACATTGGATTTGGCAACAACTTTTTGTATATGACACAAAAAGCACAGGCAACATAAGGAAAAAAATTAATTTATAATTATTTATAAAAATAAATTTAATTATTATTAATAGTAATAACTAAAATTAAAAACTTTTTAAAAGAAGTTTTTGCCATAGGGCATATGCACTCACTGGAGAGACAGAGACAGTGAGAGGGAAAGTGAAAAGCCACCTCCCCCTCCAGAGGAGATGGTCATGTCACTATCCCTTCAACTTCATTCTCCTGGTATCTTAAGGAGATGGTCATGTCACTATCCCTTCAACTCCATTCTCCTGGTATCTTAGGCATGCATGCATACATGCCTGGCATGATTTTTAACCCACCAGGTCCAGGATTTGAATCACGATCAGCCATGTGGAAGTCCAGCAATGCAGACCCTACACCTTCTGTTGGCCCCAAATTAAGAACTTTCATGCATCAAAGAATTACAGACAACAGCAACAACAACAAATAGACAACCTACAGAATGGGAGAACATACTTACAAATCATATATCTGATAAGATTTTAATCTCCAAAATATATAATGAATTTCTATACTCAACAACAGCAACATTTATTTGCTCAGCAGACAGCATAATGGTTACATTGCTAGACCTCTATGCAGTCAACAGCAGTTGAATTCTTGGACCTGGTGACTTGAAACTCATGCTGGGTGTGTGTGTGTGCATGCCCAAAATCCTGAGAGGAGAATAGAGGAGAAGGGATTGTGGTGTGGCCATCCTGCCTTTGGGGTAAATTTTTGTTTTCTATCTCTCTGTCTCTCTCTGTCTCTCTGGTGAGCACACATACCCTACAGCAAAAATCTCTCTCTCAAAAAAAAATTAATAACCTAATTCAAAAAATGGGCAAAGAACTTAAACAGATAGCTCTCTAAAAAGATATAGGAACGGCCAATAAGCATATAAAAAGATGCTCAACATCGTTAGTCATTAAAGAAATGCAAATCAGTATTACAATGCAATGCCACTTCACACCTATTAGGATGCCCATTTCAAAACAAAAGACAGCAATTAACAAGTTTTAGAGAGGATGTGGAATATGGAAAAATTGGAACCCTTATGCATTGCTGATGGGAATATAAAATAGTGTAGCCAATGTGGAAAATAATTCAGCAGTTTCCAAAAAAAAAGATCATATTGCTCATCAGTTCCACTTTTAGGTATATATCCAAAAGAATTGAAAGAAATTCATCAAAAATATATTTATATACTAAGATTTATAGCAAATTATTTACATTAGCCAAAAGGTGGAAGCATCCAAATGTCTATCACACATGACTATGTAAACAAAAGGCGGTATGTATATATAATAGAATATTATTCAGCTATAAAAAGGAATAAAATTTTGATGTATGCTACAATATGGATGGACTTCCAAAACATGCTTAGTGAAATAAGCCAGACACTAAAGGACTAATACTGTATGATGGTATGAGCTTATGTGGGGTACCTTGAAGAGGTAAATTCATAGAGGTAGAATAGAGGTTACCAGGGGCTGGACACAGGCGAAAGGGAGAGAGATTGTTTAATGGGTACAAAGTTTTTGTTGGAGATGATGAAGTTTTACATATAGACAGTGATAGTGGTTATATAACATTGTCAATATATTTCGCACCCTTACAGGTGGTTAAAATGAAAAACAATGTTTTTATTGAAATTCACATTCTCATTTTCTGTTCTAGAGGCTGGTTGGGGAACTTTTGCAGACTTTTACTAAGTCTTGCTTCCACACATCTTTAAACTTTTTTTTTTATTAATTAATTAATTTATATATATATTTTTTTTTTCAATTCATTTTCTTCCATACATTCAATCACATTATTATTTGTCTTACAAAGTGGATATTTCAATAGGTGAACATTACTCCCTAGTACAGTTGATAAAACTGTTCTGTTCTAGAACAGATAATACCACACCTCTTTGTGCCATTAATGCTTTGCCTCCCTGTCCCTCCCCCAGTGTCCTTCCTCAGACCCGCCTCTTTCACACACACTATATCTGGTATTTACATCTATATACTGTGTTTCTCTATCCTCTAGTCAATTAATTTCTGTCATAGAGTGTGGACACTCGGTATATATTAAGTGGAGACATACAATGCCTCTCCTTCATAGCCTGCCTTGCTTCACTCCACACATCTTTAAACTTTGAGGGTGTCGACACTCACCATCTATACTTATTTCAAGTAGGATTCTGGCTGCCCTCCTATAGTGTCCACAGAGATGTGTCATTCAGATCTCCTGCTGCAGAGAGCGCAGTTGACCCATGGCCCAGTTACTGCTCTGAATCTGCCACCCTGTTGCACTGAGGCCACACTGCTTGTGGGCTGCTCCGACCAGGGAATGAACATGGCAAGGATGCTAAGGGAAAGTCTGTGAAGGACTCAGCTGACAGGAAACTCTTGCTGGAAAATTTTCTATCAACCCACCAGAAACTTTCTTAAGCTCTGCTATGGCACAGCATGGTGAATATAGCTAGTCATCAAATTCTATACATTTCTATATTGCTAAGAGAGTACATTCCTGATATTCTTGTAACAAAAAGTGTTAAATAGCTAAAGTAATGGATATGCTAATTAGCTTAATTTAATCTTTCCACATTGTACCACCTCATACCTCACAAATGTATACATATATGATTGGTCACTATATAATAAAAATACAAAATTTTATTTTAAAAAAGTCCATTACAGTTTGAGGTTTTATTTTTCTTACTTCACTAATTTATTTAATACATGTAAAGTCAAATAGGAAACCTTTTTCTTTTTTTTTCATAAAAATACAGTGTTCCTGGATTCAAACGGAATGAAAACCATTTCTGTAACAGTTTGAGATTTTTTATCCTTTCCTTCTCCCTCCTACCCTTCATAGAAGGCAGAATTGCATCACAGCCTGCCTCCTCTGGCTCCCTGCCTTTTCTCCTACTCATTTCCCCCAATAAATCTTTTGTACATCTAATCCCCTTTAGAGTCAGCTTCTTGGAGGACCCAACATAACACACTGTACAGAAAGTCATGTCACATTAAACTTCTGTCTGGATACATAAATATTTTTTCTTTTATTCTCATAATTCAAAAATTATTTCTGGAGTGTATATAGAGTAATCCTCTTTTCTTTGATTTTTTAATTAAAACATCATGAGTTCTTTTGAAATTTTTCAGGTTAAGACTTTTTTAAGGCTTATGCTTTTAATTACTGTTTCTGTTTCAGCTGTTCATCTTTATCAGAAACATCCATAATTCTCAGGATGAATCTGTCATTGGTCTTCTTTACTGGTAATACTTTCTCCTTATTTTCATTGTAAGTCATTTTCTTCTGTAGCTCTTGGAAAACTTATCGAGTGTTTCTTCTCCACAATACAGCTACACAAAAGGAAAAATAGGTTCAGTGTCGGAATCTGTGCAGGACAGCATGTCCTCTTAGTAGAGAGACATTTGACAAGTGGGTGGAGAGTGGAATAAGAGTCCCACACACCTGTGAATGGTGAGAACTTCTCTATCATCTCTGCAGCTTTGAGAGGCAGAAATGAGGTCCCCACTACCACTAGCACCACCTTTCTGGCTCTCTGACACCGAATAGATGGAAGAAAAGCAAAACCGTAATGCCTCAAAGGCTTTACTAACTCTTGTTTCTAATACCACCTTGGATGCAGCATGTCACTCCCTGGATCCCGCTCCTCAACCTCACACATGCTGTAATCATTTATCGACGTAATAGCAACAAGGAGGAAGAAAAGAAGCTTGAAAGGCTAAAGAACTGGATGGAGAAGCAATTACTATGGTTACACCCAAAAGCCACTCTTGGAAAGCCAGTGATGCCTGGTCATCTCTAGTTGGAGTAATTCTGTTTCAGGTGTACAGAGCGGTTAGTGAGTTAGAGGAGAGCAATTTCCTACTTCCTTCCAGGCAGGGAGATTTGCCCTCTTTCTCACTGCATGAATCCAGAAATAGGAGAAACCCTCCAAAATCAATCAATAGCTAATTGTTACTCCTAATTTTTGGTAGTGGTATTTTATCCATTTCTAAGCTGATTAAGCATGTCAATGACAAGCTAGGAGGTCTCAGAAGGACTTCTCATGAAGGCTGTTTTACAGAAACTTCTATCTACTTCGTCACGTCTGGCCTTACCCCAGACATGTGCAAATAGCTTCTCTTCCCTTAAACACTTTAAAGGCATTTGCCACAGAAACCAGGGCCTGCACGTTAGTGAAGCAGAACATGGCGCACTCACAGCACAGGTCCCATAAGTGTCTGGGGGAAGAATCATGTGACTGAAACGATTAGTTCCCGAGGATTTTGTTTCTTCTGTTATATCATATGTAATATTTCTACACTCTCACTCAATTAATGTGTTTTAAAGGAAGATCAATTGTGTGAACAGCCCTCCTTCCTAATTAGAAAGCACACTGAGCACTTAAGCAGCTCATACAATTAGGAACGAACCCTAAAGAACAGGGAGATGAAGTCACGAGTGTTTTCTGCTCCGTAGTTTTCTGCACACAGTCTGGCACAGGAACCGCAAGTATAAAAAAATTCTCATTTAAAATAAACGGGAGAGGGACCAGCAGCTGACTTAGAGGTTACGTTGCTGGACTCCCCCAGTTCGAGTTCCAGATCCAGTGGCTTCGAAATCACACCAGGCACATCTGCATACATCCTAAGATGCCAGGAAGACAATGGAGGAGAAGGGATTGTGGCATGGCCATCCCCACTGGGGGTTAATTTCTCACTTTTCCTCTCACCATCTCTGTCTCTCTCCGGCAAGCACACACGCTGTAAGGCAAAAACCTCTAAAAAGAAAAAAAGGAGAGGAAGAAACTAGTAGTAATTAGTAAGACATCCTAGATTATAATACTAAAAACATATCCATATATTAAATTTCCATTTAATTATATAAAGTCAAATAATACCTTGATTTTCAATAAAATATTTTGTTTGATCACTTGTTTATTTTGATGGGAAATTAAGAATTACAGGATAACACCTCTGAAAAATTTGCACAAAGCCCCCAATTGCTATATATTGCTGCTGAAGGAGTCCTGCTGTATTAGTTTAGGTTCACCTAAGCTGCTGTAATAAAGGGACCCCCCAAAAAACAGTAGCTCAAGCAAGGCAAGTTAATTATTTTCACACAGAAGCCCAGAGGTGAGTGGGGGGCTCCAAGATGGACAGGTGGTTCTCTCTCTCTCTTTATTATTTTACACATTTAAATTTATTTTTAATATAGTTAGATGTTAATATCTATTCTGTGTATAATTGTTTTATATTCATTTCATTTATTCTCTGCTTCTGTCTTGCTATCTTCTTTACTTTCAGTTAAAATTTTTATTTTTTATTACTTATATATTTTTTATTATTATTCATACATTAAATTGCTATACATCATTTAGATTGTGAAGAGACTTTACCCAGCATGATATACACCTCAGTCCAGCCCAGTTGAGACCACCACACACAACCTCATCAACAGATAATAAACCTTATCTGTGTCCCACAAGTGTCTTACCTCTCCATTTTCTCCCCAACTTTCCTATGCTCTTCCCCTCTAACACTTTTTCCACTTTGTCTCTAGTGTCCATTATAATTTTTAATACTTTCATGTTTTCCAGTCTTTCAGTCTCTACCATAGAGTGCAGACATTCGGTATATGTCAAGTAGAGACATACAATGTCTCTCTTTCATACCCTGACTTGCTTCACTCAAAAACAAATCTTACATATTTGTCCACTTTCTATCAAATTCCAGGGCCTTGTTGTTTTTCATGGCTGAATAGTATTCCATGGAGTAAATGTGCCACAATTTTTCAATCCATTCATCTGTTTGTGGACATTTGGGTTGGTTCCATGTCTTAGCAATAGTGAATAAGGCTGAGTGCTCTCCTGTGCTTTGGGTAGATATCTAGGAGTGGAAGTGCTGGATCATATGCTAGTTCTATTTGAAGGTCTTTGAGGAACCTCCATAGTGTTCTCCACAGTGTCTGGACCAATTTACATTCCCACCAACAGTGTAGGAGTGTTCCCCTTTCACTGCATCCCTGCTAGCCCTTATCATTATTATTATTTTTTTAATCTTTGCCATTCTGACTGGGGTTAGGTGGTATCTCATTGTGGTTTTGATCTGCATCTCCCTTACAATGAGGGATGTTGAGCATTTTTCATGTTTTTTGGCTGTTTGTATGTCTTCCTTCGAGAGTTGTTTATTCAGCTCCTTTTCCCATCCTTTAATTGGATCAATAATTTTCTTCCAGTAAGCTCCTTGAGTTCCCTATGTATTCTGGTTATGAGTCCCTTATCTGAGGCATGGTTAAAAAAATTCTCTCCCATTCTGAGGGGTGTCAATTTACACTAATTACAGTGTCCTTTTCTGTGCAGAAGCTCCTTAGTCTGATGTAATCCCACCTGTCTATTTGGGGGATTATTTCCTGTGCTTGTGCTTTGAGGGTCTTGCTTTAGAAGTCTTTGCCTACCCTAATGTCTCCCAGAGTTTCCCCAGTGTTTTCCACTAGTAGTTTTATAGTTTGTCGTCTTAGGTTTAGATCTTTGATCTACCTCGAGTTGATTTTTGATAATGATGACAGATAAGGGTTCAGATTCATCTTTCTGCAGGTGGATATCAAGTTTTTCCAACATCATTTGCTAAAGAGGTTCCCTTTTTCCCAGTGGATTGACTGGTGCCCTTTGTCAAGGATAAGTTGCCTGTATGTTTTGGGGTTCATTTCTGGAGTCTCTACTCTATTCCATTGGTCCTCATGTTTATTTCTGTGCAAATACCATGCTCTTTTGATTATCACAACTTTGTAATATATTTTGGGGTCATGGAGTGAGGTGCCACCTATTCCAGTCTTCTTGTGCAGGATGGCTTTAGCAAAATGGGATCTTTTTTTTTTTTTCAGAGAGGTTTTTGCTATAGGGCACATGCGCTCGCCAGACAGATAGAGACATAGAGACAGAAAGCAAGAAATCACCCCCCAGGGGGGATGGTCATGCCACAATCCCTTCTCCTCCATTCTCCTCTCGGGATCTTGGGCACGCACGCACACATGCCCGGCGTTGAGTTCTAAGCCACCGGGTCCGGGATGTGAACCGCGGTTGATTACATGGGAGTCCAGCGACATAGCCATTACACTAACTGCTGGTTCCCTCAAAAAGTTTTTGTACCAAAATAAATTCATACTTTAATTGTAAAAATAAATAAATGAATAACTAAAAGAAACTTGATTGAAAAAAAAGGAGTTCATCCCTAGATCATT
>NW_006160107.1:1289389-1294996 GCF_000334495.1 Tupaia belangeri chinensis | reverse complement strand
AGTGGAAAAGCTTTCAGTTTTTCTCCATTCGGTATGATATTAACTGTAGGTGTTTCATAAATGGCTTTTATTATGCTCAGAAATGGTCCTTCTATGCCAACTATACTGAGAGTCTTGATTATAAAGACGCCAGAGATGGAGGTGTTTCTTCCCTGCAGCTGCCTCCTGACCTCGGAGCTGTGATTCTGGAAGGGCTGACCTGGTCTGGCACAGCTTCTCTGGAGCAGCTCACTTCTGCAGGTCTAGCTTCTCCAGGCTCTGGTGATGCCTTGTCTTCTCACTGTGTGTGTGGGCGTGATTTCTCGCTGCTAGTCTCTGGATGGGTAACAACTTCTATTTGTTCTGACAATGTGGCCCGTACTCCAGAAAATCCCCTTCAGTAAATTACCCTGTTAGCCCACGATGGTGCTATTTGTTTTCTGTTGAAGCTGATACAATAATTTTATCATGACTTATTCAGGAAATACACTTAAAATATGACTCTGGCACTGGGCAGCTCACATATTTGAAAACCACAGAACCGTGGAACTGTGCTCACTCACATTTTCACCAGCGCTGGCACAGCATCGGTTACAGGTAGAGGCAAGACAGTGAGAGATTGAGTAGCTGTAAGATTTAGCTATGATAGTATGAGGATTGTAGATTATTATGGCTTCATCTCACTGTCCTGGAGAAACGGAAAAAAGAAACGAAGAAAGAAAAAAAGAAAAGAAAAGAAGAGAAGAGAAGAGAAGAGAAGAGAAGAGAAGAGAAGAGAGAAAAGAGACAAGAGACAAGAGAAAAGAAAAGAAAAGAAAAGAAAAGAAAAGAAAAGAAAAGAGAAAAAAGAAACTTAAGGTTTTAAACTATCTCAAGGTATAAGTGATCAGTCAGCCAACCCCTGTAGTCACCTTAAACAAAGGACTTCAAGCTTAAGACCAAAATAGACTAGCCCAGAGTTGCAATGCCAATTAATATTCAATCCCACATGTCTCTTGTGCTAAGGTAAAGGTGTTATTTGAGAAGGAGCGGGATGCTGAGACTTGGGTTGGGAATGTTTGGACAAACACAGACCATACCCAACACCTTGAACCATCAGTTTCCTCTGAACCTTTGTTGTCAATGGAAGCAACTCTCTATTTTGTCTAAGGAAATACTTTCCCTTGCAGAGAACTCTTTCTGCTTCATCTGGAGTAGTGTCCTTGAGAAAGGCAACTTGGCCTGAAGCCTTAACCATGTCATTTTGTATTGCCTTTCAGATCAAAATGAGATCCTAAAACAGTCCAACGAAATGTAAGGTTTTCTTTGGGAAGAGTGTTTAGATAGCAGTCTTGAATTAGCAGGAATCTGGGGAGTGTATATCAGAATGAATCCTAAGAGGATAGCCTGACTGTGAGATTAAATGAGGCTGGGCCAGCCAGTGGCGTGGCCAAAGCAGATCTCACATGGCTTACTGCACAGTTTGAGTCCTGGGCCTAGTCGTTTGGAAAACATGCCAGGCATGTGTGCGTGTGTCCCCAAAATCCTAGGAGGAGACTGGAGTGGAAGAGATGGTGGCATGGCATCACCCTGGGGAGTACTTTCTCACTTTCTCTCTAAAATATTTTTTAAAAAGGTTAAGTTGGCCAAATGTATTAGCACTGATGCTCTCATGTACGACTTCATATTTAACAGACTGACTTGAAGGTATGGGATTGAAATGAATCGAAACCTAAACTCAGCAATAGCCCATAGTCAGGAGCCTGGCGTGCTCCTCGAACAGTGGTTAACAACCCGGGCTGCAAATTAGAAACCCTCAGGAGTGTTGCTGGGGCGGACAGAGGCACGGAGGTACATGCTCTGCTCTCTGACGTGACCCACGCAGAGCTCCCAGTTCTCATCTGGAGACCTCGCTGAGGGTGCCAGGCACCCGTGTGCCTGTGATGTAGGACTGGCTCAGGCCAGGTGAATGGTGGTGTCACTCCCCGCTGGACGTGCCATTTCTCTCTCTGCCTCTGTTGCTCATGGAATAAATAAGTAAAATTTTTAAATGATTATAATAATGTGGAAGCCTCTTGCACAGAAATTTTGTTGTAATTACTAACTTCTGGTGGGGTCCAAGCACTGGCATTTTCAAAGCATCCCAGGAAATTCTAATATTGACAATGACCACTGCAAAGGGAGGAACCAAGAGGCTCCTCCTGATGGAAACGCTGTGTGGACCTATCATGGGGCTGTTCCTCCAGCTCCCGCACATACTCATGAGCACTCGCCGGCATGACAGAGCAATGGTCTCACAGCTCTCGGGGGAGACAAATACAGCCACTAACAGAAGACCACATGGCACCCGGCACGGAGCCCCTGGAGGAGCTAGGGGGTGGTCCTGGCCACCCATGACGGGGCATAAAAGATGAAAGGTACTTGCCATGGTCCCTCCCCTTCCCTACCCCTTCTTTGGCATCGTAGACCTTTGGGATGTGTGTGTGAGGGTTGAGGCACAGGGCCACGCACATGGATAGTCAAAGGTCGGTGGGGAGCAGTGGTAGATCAGAGACTGGAACTCGCACTGCGTCCCACCCAAATGCAGCGTATCAGCACTTGCTGGTAGCCCAGTCTCACATAGTCTTGCACAAGAATTATCGTTTTAACCATAAGAAGCAACTCACTAGCCAAGCCACGCTCCTGTCAGACCTCTTCAAGGCAGCTGGTCCAGCCCATGTGCTGGTAACGGTTTGGGGATGCCCAGAAGGTACTGGGACCAGAGCTAGCGTTGGTCCCAGTATGGACTTGGGATACCCCAATAGGATGGTGCTGGTTTCAGGCACCAGGAGAGGAGGCTTGATGACTTCAGGGAAGGTATCCAAAGCACAGGACACTCTAGGCCACAAGCTCTGCTTGCCCGGGGTAAGGGTGGTGCTGGTGCTGATCCCCTGCAGTCAGGGGAAGCAACTGCAACCAGACTTCCGCTCAGGGTAACAGCCCCGCTACACAGTCAACTAAAAGACTTGATAAAATCTACAAACCAACTGTTTTCAGGTAGTAGATAACAGCTAGTATCCGCCTGTGATCCCCCTGAGAGAAGGAGAAGAAGCGGCACCTGTCATGGGCTTTCTACTTGAAAGCACTTGCTGCACTGGACTTCAGGAAGACTGTGTAGCGAGGGTGGTACGCAGCGCAGTCCCCATGAGGAAGGGGCTGTGCAGGGAAGTTTGCACAGGGATACTTCGGTGTCATTGCTGCATGCATGCTTCACACGCCACAAAGCCAGGCAATAACCGGGAAGCTGTAAACAGAGCCATTCCAGAACTCAGAGAAGACTGGAGACATTTGAGTTCCAACCCGCCAGAGTCCTTGCTGAACTTCAGGCATGTAGCAGGGGCTGCAGAAAGGCAATGCCTTAGTTTTAGGGCTGAACTAACCTGTAATTCCCTTTAGACCTGACCTACCAAAGCTTTGGAGCACCATACTAATCCACGAGTAAGTTAGCTGTCTGTCAGAAGGAAGTCACAGCCCTGTGTTAGTCTGGATCCTCACAGAAATAGACACCAAGGTGAGATTAAATATGCAGGAATTTTATTAGCAGAAATGAATGTGGGAACGGAAATAGGCAGATGCCAGGGAAGAGGAGGAGAGCTGTCGAACCTCACTGTAAATCTGATCTCAAATCAAGATGTGCCAACTTCTAGATAACAGAAAAACTCTAATGGTAAAATGGCGCTTATCTGGGAATGAGCAGTGCAAGGCGGCATCTGCATGGCAGTGAACTACAGGCACCTTTGGGGAGCTAAGGGAAGACCAGGCTTTTAAAAGGAAAATGAGGAGGGATTGTTTCAGGACAACTGCTTTTGGCTATTGGGATCAATAGTGTGGGGTCAGTCCAAGGTTGGACAGGTGGTTTCTGGGCAGAGGTCCGCACAGAAGTATTTTTTGGGTCAGGTTGCAGTGGCTTTTGTGCAAAGTTGTGGTTCTGGCAGTCCTTTGACAGCTCCCGTCATCAGGCATACATACATGAGAGACCTTTTCTACAACTTTCACCGGCTCCATTTGGTCAGAGTTCAACCCGAGTTGACACAAATGACTCCATTTTGATTCTAACAACCTTCACAGGAGAAAGGGAGAAGGTTGGGTGGAAGCCTCTGAGACTGGGGGCGGGAGAGTTACAAAGCTGTTGAAGAGTCCTTGGGCCCAAAGTCTATGATCGCAGAGTTCTGTGTCCTCCTTCCGCATTCAGTGGCCCATGGGAGGCACGGCCTCCTTTGGTCATGACTTTTTTTTTTAAGTTTTTTGTTATAGGGTACATGTGCTCCCTTGAGAGAGACAAAGAGAAAATACCCCAAGGGAATGGCCACACCCCAACCCCATCTTCTTCATTTGCTTCTTGGATTTTGGGTATGCACGCACATGTGCCCTGAGTGATTTTCAAACTGCCAGTCTGGGACAAGCCACAGAGTCAGCTATGTGGGATTCAGCTGCCTTAACCACCATGCCACCTACTGGTCTTTGGCGATGGCTTTCAAGCACAGAAGTTTGGGCCGTAAGTTTTATGCTAGGAGGTCTGCTAGGTATACTCTCCTGGTTTCTATAGAGCTCTGAGCAGATCTACTTCTTTGGACAGTTCAGGGAGTGGGTCCTCTGTTGTTTTGTTTTGTTTTTGTGGTTGTTGTTATATTTCTATTTATTTATTTATTTGTAGTCATTCGCTGTACACCAATACAGTATACAAAACAAGATTTTCCATCCAGGATACACTGTATATTGGTTCAATCAAGGATATTACCATACATGTCATCATCAACAAATAATTTTCTATCTCTTGTTTCTTATATATTTTGCTTTGTTTCCCTCCTTGATCCCCTACCTCTCATCCTCCTTTGTGAACTTCCCCCTTCTCCCACACTGTCTCAGGTATGTACAGTTGTTTTCCATGCCATTTTTTTCACATTTTATTGATTCACTAAAGATCTTAATTAATTTAAAGACTTGCAATAGCAAGCACAGCTGATATATACATATTTCTTTTTTTTAATTTCTTTTTTAAAATTTTTATTTATTTTACATACTTTCACTGGACATCACCACAGCATACAAAATGTGATTTTCCAGCCAGAATACACTGTAAGGTGGCTTAGACGTACTTGTTATCGTTTCTCGGCCTTTTGGCTAAGATCAAGTGTAGATATATACATATTTCTAATGCATGTCTGGCTTGAGGCGTAAACCTCAGTGTTAGTCACTGCGTATACTATAAACTAGCATCTCCCTGGGGCTATATAGCTTACTACAGTCATTAAATAGGTATTAACAGGTATTTTTAATGCATGTTTTTATTTTCAAAAAATGTTTTAGTTTTTGTTTTTGTTTTTGTTTTTGTGGGGGGAGAGGTTTTCACTATAGGGCGCGTGCATTCACCAGACAGACAGAGAGAGACAGAGAGCCAGAAAGCGAGAAATCACCCCCCAGTGGGGATGGCCACACCACAATCCCTTCTCCTCCGTTCTCCTCTCGGGATCATGGACACGCACGCACACGCGCCCAGCATGAGGTTTTTGTTTTGTTTTGTTTTTGTTTTTGTTTTGAGAGGTTTTTGCCATAGGGTGCGTGCACTCGCCAGAGAGACAGAGAGAGACAGAGAGATAGAAAACGAGAAAT
>NW_006160107.1:1288710-1289266 GCF_000334495.1 Tupaia belangeri chinensis | reverse complement strand
TGCTAACTGCGGTCGACCACAGGGGAGTTCAGCTACATAGCCATTACGCTAACTGCTGGTCCCAAAAAATGTTTTAGTTTTAATAGATCAAAATAAAAACATGTTAAGATAAATTTGCTTAAAACTTAAAACCAGAAAAAAGGTTAGGATTCAGTTCAAACAGTAGGTAGATACACCTATCAATTGTTCAAGAGGAGACAAAAATCCTTAAATATGGAAATCAAAGCATCAGAGAAAATCAGCAATGTTTTAGTCTAAAGTAAAAAAATTCGATTTCACCTGTTCAGACTCATGTAGTTAATCTCTCTCCTATTGAATTTGCAGTGTCACTGTGGTCTGATCTTTCCATTTAAACTCTGGAAGGTAACATTCAACTCTGGACTTGTCCCTCCCATTAGGCTGACCATTCTCTTGGTTGTTACTTGTACTCTTACTTCTGTGTGTCTGACTTTAGTTTCCTGGTATAGCACTCCCTTCAGTACTTCTTGGAGAGCTGGTCTGGTGTTGGTAAATTCTTTCAGGGTTTTTTTTTTTTTTCCATTAATTTATTTGTTTT
>NW_006160107.1:1287519-1288133 GCF_000334495.1 Tupaia belangeri chinensis | reverse complement strand
ACCCCTGTCCAATAATGAGTATTTCCAATTTCTGATTCAATGCAACAAGCATTAATAAACTTATAAAAATACCCCTTCTGCCACAAATAAGAATACTCTCAAATATTTTCCAGTTCCAGAAGAGTCAGGAAGGAAGAAAATTTTATGTTTCCATTTAAAACAAAAAGCAAGAAAAATATTTTAGCAAATTGTTGAACCTATCAACACCTCAAAAGAAAGTAAAATGCTTAAATTGGGAAAACAAAGCATAGTAAAAAAAAATCAGTAATATTTCACTCTAAAAGTCATCAAATCATATTTCACCAGTTCAGTCTATGTTCAAACTCTCTTCTGTTGAATATGCAGTGTTACTGTGGTCCAATCTTTCCATTTAAATCCTGAAAGTTAACATTCAATGTTAATTATTGATATTTCTTGTTCATAGTATTAAATTGGTCATTTTCTTGGTTGCCTTGTGTTTTCTTATTTCTATATGTGTCTTTAGTTTTCCTGGTAGAGCACTCCTTTAGAACTTCTTGAAGAGTGGGTCTGCTATTGGTAAATTCTTTCAGATCTTGTTTATCTGAGAATGTTTTTATCCTTTCTTTCCATATGAAAGATAATCTTGCCAGGTA
>NW_006160107.1:1286772-1287393 GCF_000334495.1 Tupaia belangeri chinensis | reverse complement strand
TTTCTCTCTTGCCAGTTTTAGTATCTTGTCTTTGTCTGTAGATTTGGTCAGTCTGGCTATGATGTGCCTTGGAGAAGATTTTCTTGGGTTGATTCTATTAGGGGTCCTTTGTATTTCTTGAGTCTGGATATTTGAATGCCTCTCTAGATTGGGAAAGTTTTCTTCCAAGATTTCATGGAATAGATTATCAATGCCCTTATTAGTTTTCCTCACCTTCTGGGATAATGATTATCCAGATGCTTGGGTGCTTAAAGCTGTCTAGTATTTCTTGTATAGTATTCTCATTTTGGGGGGTTATTTTCTCCATATATATATTTTTTAAGATCAGAGGTTTTGCTTTCAACATTTGAGATTCGATTTTCTGCATGGGCTAATCTGCTTTAAATACTTTTGAGGAAGGTTTTGATTTCCTGAATGGCAGCCTTCATTTCTAATAGTTGCATTTATTTATTTTTTATGGTATGTATCTCCTCTTTCAGGTCATGGAAGAACTTCAACATCTCCTGGAATTTGTTGTCTGTTTTCTCCTGCATTTTCTAGAGTTCATTATCTCTTAGCTCTTGCATCTCATTTAGTTTGGTTTTTTTCGGGGGGGGAGGGGGAGGACAGGTGTTTGCTTTC
>NW_006160107.1:1238677-1286300 GCF_000334495.1 Tupaia belangeri chinensis | reverse complement strand
GTGCTTGTCTGAATATTTTGGGAGTCTAGAAGATGGAGTTTAGAATATAGCTTCCCTCCAGGTTTTGTTTATCTGAGAATGTTTTTGTCTTTTTTTCCTTTATGAAAGATAATCTTCCTAGGTATAGTATTCTTGGTTGAAATTGTGTTTCACGTAACACTTTGAATACATTTTCCCATTCTTTCCTTGCTTCCATTGTTTTCAATGAGAGGTCCAATGTTAGACTTCTGGGATATCCTTTAAAAGTAATTTGATATTTCTCTCTTGCCAAATTTAGTCTCTTTTTAAAAATTATTTTTATTATTTTAACTTTATTTATTTGTTTATTTAAACTTGACCAGAAAGGGGCAGAGAGAGAGAAAGAAAGTGAGAAAGCAAGCTGCCAGGTCTGGGACTCAAACCATGGTCAGTCATGTGGGAGTCCAGAGCCCTTAACCACCACATCATCTGCTGGCCTCGCAAAATTTAGTATCTTGTCTCTGTCTACAGTTTTGGTCAATCTGGCTATGATGTGTCTTGAGGAATATCTTCTTGGGATGATTCTGTGTGGAGTCTTTTTTATTTCGTGTGTCTGGATATTTGAGAGGCCTCTCTAGGTTTAGAAAGTTTTCTTCCAGGATTTCGTGGAATAGATTATCAATGCCCTGATTAGTTTCTTCACCTTCTGGGATACCGATTATCCAGATGTCTGGGTGTTTAATGGTGACTAGTATTACTCGTATGTTATTCTCTCTCCTTTTTTTGGTTATTTTCTCAGTCTTTTTGGTGATTTTCTCTAGGTCAGAGGTTCTGTCTGCTACATCTGATATTCGATCTTCTACATATTCTACTCTGCTTTTGATATTTTCGGCAGAAGTTTTGATTTCCTGTATTACAGCCTTCATCTCTAATAATTCCGTGTGATTCTTTGTTATGATGTGTATCTCCTCTTTCAGATCATGCAAGAACTTCCTCACCTCCTGGAACTCAGTGTCTCTTTTCTCCTGCATCTTCTGGAGTTCCTTGTCTCTATTCTCTTGATTCTCTCCTAGCTTTGTCACTATGAATATTTTAAATTCTTTTTCTGACATTTCCATGAATTCCCTTATATTCTTTGTGGAGGAAGAGGAGTTATTATTTTCCATCAGAGGAGAGGTATCTTCTTGGTTTCTCATATTTCTTGTACCTTTGTGGTGATTTTTGGTCATCTGATGGATTATATGTTTTTTCTTATTTTTTGAGTTAAATCTGAATAATCATGGGAATGCAGAAGGAGGTGACCTGCAGTCTGTAAACATTACCATTTTTCCTCCATTTGCACAGCTGATTCAATGATATTGAAGATTAATCTGACTCTGAAAGTATTCAGGTATTTGGCTACAGAATACCTAGACCTGCCTAGAAAATCAGCATGTGGAGGCTGAGCAGAAAAGTGAGAGAAAAAAGAAAAGGAAAAGAAATAGAGAAAACCAATGAAGAGAAAAAGAAGACAAAAACAGTAAGAAAAAAAAAGAAAAAATTTTTGTCAAAAAATGAAAACAGAGAGAATAAGTATGGTGCTCTAAACCTGCTTCTAGCTAAACCTGGGGAGCAGGAGGGTGACGTTTGGGCAGAGAGTCTTTGGTTGCTGAAATCCCTGAATCGGACCACTCAGAACTCAAATATAGATGGCTGCTGATTGGCTTATCCTTGTGGGGCAGGGGGAAAGATAAGAATTAGAAAGACAAAAGAGCAGCAGAGAGCTAAGTTAAAAACATTTTTTTTAATTAAAAATATATATAGAGAGATGTAAAGAGATGGAAAGAATAAGTAGGGTGCTCAGCCTGGCTCTTGGCTAAACCTGGAGAGCGGGAGGATGAAGTCTGGGCAGACAGTCTTCAATGGTCAAAATCCCTGAATGGGACCACTCAGAACTCAAATATAAATGGCTGCTGATTGGCTTATCCTGGCTAAACCTGGGGAGCAGGAGGGTGAAGTCTGGGCAGAAGATCTTCAGTGGTCGAAATCCCACTCCTCTGTTGTTTTTACAGGTCTCTCTTCCTGAAGAGAAATTCAGAAAAAAAGGAAGTTAGTGAGATGCACTGTGACCCTGATACCCTGATACAGTAATTAATTTCAAGACCATAACAGTCCTCATCCCCTCCCTCCTCCAGTTAATTCTAAATTCCCTTCAGCCTCAGCAGATGTACTAGCTTATCAGATGGCATGAACCATCTTCATTCCTGAGTGTCTGAGCACTTCCTCAGTCAGGGTCGATGCCCACCCATGTCTACTCGGGGTGATGACAGGGCAGGAGAGTACCTGGATGTGCTGTAGCCATCCCTGCTGTATAAAAGCCTCCCTACATCTTTTGACTAAGGTCAATTAGCCTAAAGAATGCTAACTCCTCTCTTTACCTGCTGGCTTCTGAAAACAAGAAGTCCAGAGTATTCTGTGCCTACCATAACTTACAGTTCAATGATACCTTGCTGTGTCCTCTTGAAAGACCTTATCCCTTTGGACACCAGGGAATCTAATGATACCAAGGCCAGAGTTGCAGAGACGAGAAATACAAAATGTCCCCAGTGATTCATTGGAAGTGAAGTAGGTGGGGCCTTTCCTGACTTTTACCTGTTGTTTCCCAGACTTATGGATCCTCTTCCAAAAGGGGAAACTGCACAAGATGGAGGTCTCTCATTTAATAAGTATACTCACTCCGAGGGGTAGCATTCCATCCTTTCAATTTCCTTCAAGCTGGCAACTGAGTGGCATTTTTAGGAGCGTTTTTCAGAATTCCATAAGGTGTGCTGCCTCTTGATGGGGTAGTAGTCCTACAACCAGTGGACCCATGTTCAGAGGCTTGCTCCCACAAAATTGGTCAACAATTGCTGGGGACGCTATGTTGTGTGGGATTCCATACCAATGGGTCAAGCATTCCAGAAGCCCCTAGAATGATGCTCACTGAGACTCTGTGGGCAAACTCATACCTAAAATAAGTTCTCTCTCCTGTGAGGAGGGACCACTAGGTCCAGTTTAACTTGGTTAAGTTCAATCTATAGTCATTCTGTAGGATTCACCTGGTTTCTGCAGGAGCTAGAGTGGAATTAAATGGAGTTACAATAGGTATCACCACCCATTCATCTTTTGTTTTTTTAATGGCAACATTAGTCTCTGCCACCCTTCCTGGAGTAAGATTGTTTTAGATTTACTTTCTGGTTGGAGAGAGAAACAGTGGTTTCCATTCGATCTTCCCATTACAATGCTCTTACTTCACAAACTGAGAGCCCAATATGCATTCCGGCACAGTAAGCCCCACTTTAGCCAGGACTTCATTTATTACCTAACCCTCGTCTAACAGGGATCCATGATGACACTTTGTGTCTCTGAGTGTCTTGTCAGCTCAGATGTATGTCCAGTGTTTCTCAAAATGCTTGGTATTCCCCTATCCTAATGTACAGTCACTCAGGTAGACATCTGCAGGTCTCTGTGGAACCACTGGAGACATCATCTCAGGAAATACCAGCTATGGCACCGCAGTGTTGCGAGTCCTTCCTCCTAGGTATGGGTCACCTCTTCAGTAAATGGGTTCTATATCTGAAAATTGGTTTAGGTCTGGGAACTGAAGAAGGGATCATGACATTTCATTGGGACGCCCACCCTCGGCCTCCTGCTCTTCCTTTCTTGCTGCCCCACTACCATTTTAATAGATATTAAAAAGTAACCTTGTTCACTTTGTTTCTGGGACACTGATCTAGTAACCAGTTGCACAACTCCTGAGAGACAAAGCCCCCTTGATTGCTGGTCATTTATAGTAATCATGGTCTCTAGACTTCTGGCGCTTCCACTAGCCTGTATTGTTTCAGAACCCTAGTATCCCAGGGATGTTAATGAGAGAAACTCTGTGACCACCTCTCTTACCATCAGTCCTGACCTGCAGAGGAAAGGCATCACCAACTTTCTGATGGTGTTGGTGAGTCCTCTAGACCCTGTTGTGGAATATCATTTTCTGGTAGGTTTGACCTTTATCCCCCTTTCTTTACTATCTAATCAAGAAACTCGGGCATTGATACTTTGCTGAGAGTTGGTCATCAGTTTCTAGAGATTTCCAAGAACCACGCCAGCCTGTGGGGTCCTTGCTAGACTGTTAATGTTAATGTTGACTTCCAAGAACCACGCCAGCCTGTGGGGTCTTTGCTAGACTGTTAATGCTAATGTTCTGATGACTTGTGTGTGTGTGTGTGTGTGTGTGTTTATGAGTGAGCTGCTTGAGTTCCCTATATATTTGAGATATCAATCCCTTGTTTGAGGCATAATTTGAAAATATTTTCTCCTATTCTGAGGGTTGTCTCTTCATTCTAATTATTTCCTTTGCTGTGCAGAAGTTTTTTTTACCTTAATGCATTTCCATTTGTCTATTTCTGGTATCAATGCCTGCACTTTAGCGGTCTTATTTAGGAAATCTTTGCCTACTCCAATGTCTTCAAGAGTTTCCCCTAAATTTTCTATAAGCAGTATTACAAGTTGAGTCTTTACATTAAGGTATTTGAACTACTCTGTGTTGATTTTTTACAATGGTGAGAGAAAAGGGTACAGATTCATTTTTCTGTGGGTGGAATTAAATTCTTCCAGTATCATTTACTTAAAAAAAAACCTTTCTTTTCTCCACTGCATTGTCTTGTACCCTTTGTCCAAGATCAATTGGCTGTATGATTTAGGCTTTATTTTTGGATTGTCTATTCTGTTCTGCTGGTCTCTGTGTCTACTTTTGTGCCAGTACCACACTGTTTTGACTATCACTTCTTTGTAATATATTTTGAGGTCGGGTATTCTGTTTGCACAGTATTGCCTTGGTGATAAGGGGGCTTTCATGATTCCAGACACATTTTATGATTTTTTTTCTATTTCTGTGAAGAATGTCACTGGTGATTTGATTGGAATCACTCTGAGTATGTAAAATTAATTTGGATAGAACTGACATTCTTATGTTTATTCTTCCCATCCAAAAATATAGAATGTATTCCCTTTTTAAAAAATTTTATTATTTTTTTAATCACACACAATTTCTCTTTTCAGTTTTTCATAGATTTCCTTGCAGAGATTTTTCACCCCTTTGGTTAGGTTTGTTCCTAGGTATCTTATTTATTTTGTGGCTATTGTAAATGGGATTGATTTCTTCAATTCTACCTCAGACTGTTCATTGTTGGTGTATGAAAATGCTATAGATGTTTTGTTTATCAATTTTATATCCTACTACTTTAGTGAATTAATTGATAACTTCTAGGATTGTGTGTGTGTGTGTGTGTGTGTGTGTGTGTGGAGTCTTTTGGAGTTTTCTAGGTATATAAACATAACATTTGTGAATAAAAACAGTTTTGTTTCTTTTTGTACGTGAATTCTTTTATTTTTTTGGAGAGGTTTTTTGTTTTGTTTTGTTTTGTTTTGTTTTTCGCTATAGGGCACTTGCGCTCGCCAGACAGAGACATAGAGACAGAAAGAGAAAAATCACCCCCCAGGGGCGATGGTCACGCCACAATCCCTTCTCCTCCATTCTCCTTTCCGGATTTTGGACACGCGCGCACACGTGCCCGGCATGAGTTTTAAGCCACCAGGTCCAGGACGCGAACTGCGGTCAACTATGTGGGAGTCCAGCAACATAGCCATTACGCTAACTGCTGGTTCCCATGAATTATTTTACTCTCTTGTCTGATTGCTTGATTAGAACTTGCAGCAGTATGTTGAAAAGGAGTAGAGAAAGTGGGTAGCCTTGTCTTGTACTACTTTTTAAAATTTATTTTTATTTTTATTTTTTTAATTTCAATTTATTTATTTGCATTCATTCACTGTACATCATTACAGCATACAAAATGAGATTTTTCATCCAGAGTACACTGTATATTGTCTCAATCAAGCACATCAACAAATATGTTATTGTCAGCAAATGATCTTCCATTTCTTGTTTTCTGTATGTTTTGCTTTTTCCCCCCATCCTTGATTCCCTATCTCTTACCCTCTGCCATCTCCCACTCTCCTCCCACACTGTCTCTGGTATCTATGTTTGCTTTCTATACTGTTTTCCCCCCACATTTTATTGAATCACCAAAGACCCTAATGTCTTGTACTACTTTTCTGTGGGAAAGTTTTTAGGTTTTCCCCATTCACTATGAAATCAGCAATGTGTTGTACACATGGTTTTTATTGTTTTAAGAAATGTCTCTTCTACCCTGATTTTGCTGAGAGTCCTGATTGTGAAAAGATGTATTTATCAATTGCTTTTTCTGCATCAATTGATGTGATCATATTCACTTCATATAATGAAATCTATTATACTTATTGTTTTGCATGTGTTGAACTATCTTTGCATCTGTAGGATAAACCCTACCTGGTCATGGTGTGCTGTTGGATTCTATTTGCTAGTATCTTGTTGAGGACTTTTGCATCTCTATTCATCAGGAGATATTGGTCTATAGTTTTCTTTTTTGTTATATCCTCGTCTACTTTTGGTATCAAGATAATGGAAATTTCATAGAATGAGTAAGAACCAGTCCTTCCTTCTGGATCTTTAGAAATAGCTTGAGGAGTTTTGGGATTAACCTTTCTTTAAAAGTTTGTAACAATTAGAACTGCACCTACAGGGACCTGGGCTTTTCCTTGTCAGGAGACTATTTATCACCTACTCAATCATATTGCTTGTTATTCATCTATCCAGGCATTCTATTTCTTTTTAGAGAGGTTTTTGCTATAGAGTGTGTGTGTTTACTGAGAAACAGAGAGCCAAAAAGCAAGAAATCACCCTCTAGGGGGTTGAGCCAATTTGCAATCCCTTCTCCTCTATTCTCTTGGGATTGTGGGCATGCACACACACATGCCCATTGTGTTTCAAGTCCAGGTCCAGGACTTGAACCACAATTGGCCACGTGAGAGTCCAGCAACATAACCATTACACCATCTGCTGGTCCCAGGCTTTCTATTTCTTCTTGATTCAATCTAGGTAGCTAATCTGTGTCTAGAAATTTGTCCATTCCAGTCAGGTGTTCTAGTATGTTGGTGTATAATCACTCATGGCACTCTTTCATAATTATTTTTATTTCTTACATGTGTGTTGTAATATGACCAGCCTCATTCCTGATCTTATTAATCTGATTTTTTCTCTGTTTTTCTTGATTAGTCTAGCTAATGGTTTGTTCATTTTGTTTATCCTTTAAAAAATAAACAAACAGCTCTTTGTTTTGTTGATTTTTTTAAAGAATTATTTATTTATTATTATTGTTGTTAATATTATTTTTCACATGAGTTTTGCCAGAGAAAGACAGAGAGAGAGAGGGAGAGGGAGAAAGCAAGCTTCCAGGTCCAGGACTCAAACCATGGCCAGCCATGTGGGAATTCCAGCACCTTAATCACCATGCCACCTGTGGGCCCTGTTTTGTTGATTTTTAATAGTTCTTTTTTTTTTAATCTTATTTCATTTATTTTTTACTCTAATTTCTATTATTTATTTTATTTGGTATTTGGGGATATTTTCTATTGTTGCTTTTCTAGTTCCTTGAGATGCAATGTTTAGTTTCCATATTTTTTGTGTATTTGTGAGGGCTCTTTTTGTTGTTTAAGTTTAATTACATCGTAGTCAGAAAAGGTGATGGATAACAGATTTGTTTTATATCCTACTATGTCATCAATCTTTCAAAAAGTTCCATGTGAGAAAAAAGTGTGTTTTGTGTTGGTTGAAATGTTCTCTGTCCGTTTGGTCCTGTGTCTCTCTGTTTATCTTCTGTCTAGATGACCTACACAAGTGACAGCAGAATGCTGAAATCTCCAACAATTAGTGTGCTGCAGTCAATCTTGCTCTTCAGATCTAGCACTTTTTCCCCCACATATTTGGATGTCCCAGTGTTCAGTTGTGGGGAGCCGCCCACATCAAAATGGCTGCCATGACCTTCACTGCTTAAAATGGCTGGTGTGACCTTGACACAGACACCAGGAATGCAGACCTCCTGGTTCAGACAGAACTGACAGGTCCCCAATTAGGTCTGCTGTAAACCCCACCTACCTCCCTCTGCCTTGTGTATATAAGAAAGTGCTCTAGCCCTCAATAAATGAGCGAAACCTTCATACCATCAAGAGCTGTGACACTGTGTGAGCTGTGATACTTCTTTCGCTCCCGTGCTGAGTTGCTGTGACGCTGCGCCGGTTCTAGACCTCCGCCCCCTTGCTCGAGTTTCCCTGCCCAATACGTTCCCGTAGGCCGGGACATTCAGTGCATAAATATTTATAATTATTATATCTTCTTGGATAATTAGTTCTTTTAATACTATGTACTGTCCTTCTTTGTTCCTTTTTACTATTTTTAATCTTAAAGTCTACTATGTCTGAAATTAGTATCATGACTCCAGCCTTTTTGTCTTTTCATTTCAATTTATGTGAAACAACTTTTTCCATTCCTTCGATTTCAGCCTATATATATACTTGTCAATGAGGTGCAGTACTTACAGAAGGTTCCTGTTTTTTATATACTGAGCCAATCTGTGTCTTTTAATTGGGGAATTTAATCCATTAACATTCAGTGTTATTATGGGTATGCTGAAATGTATCCCTGTCATTTTGTTAGCCATAATTTTTTAGTTGTTTTGTGTTCTCTTATTTCTATTTGTCCTTCTTTCATTTTCCTGGTGTAGTATTCTCTTGAGTATTTCCTGAAGACCTTGATCAATTGTTAGTGAATTCTTTCAGTTTTTGTTTATCTGGGAATAATTTTACTTTTCCTTCTTACTTGTAGGATAATCTCACCAGGTATAGTCTTCTTGACTCAAGTTGTTTTTCTTTTAAGGTTTTAAATATGTCTTCTTATGTTCTTGACTGCATTATTTCAGTTGAGAGGTCTGATGTTAGTCTACTTAGATAACCTTTTAAGTAACTTGACATTTCTCTCTTGCCATTTTTAGAATATTGTCTTTGCTTTTTACCAATTTGGCTATGATATGACTTGGAGAGGAATGTCTTATATTGAGTGTATTTGGTGTTTGTCTTTCTTGGATTTGGATGTCTGTATGTTTCTTTAGATTTGATAAGTTTTCAGCTAATATTCCATGGAAGTTATTTTCTATACCTTTAGCCATCTCTTCATCTTCTGGAATACCTGTTTAATGATGTCTAGGATTTCTCATATGCTGATCTCATTTTTGGGCGGGCCAGGGGAGAGATTTTTGCTATAAGGTGTGTGTGCACTTGCCAGAGACAGAGAAACAGAATGTGACAGAGAAACAGAAAGAAACAGAAAGGGGAGATGGTCACATCATAATCCCTTCTCTTCCAGTCTCCTCTCAAGATCTTGGGCAAATATGAACATACATCTGGTGTGAGGTTCAAGCTGCTGGGTCAGATTTCAGATCAAATTGCTTTATTTTGTTTCATCACTTCTAAATTAAAAGACCTTAATATAAAATTATAGATTATTGAGAATAATAGCAAGTATTTTTTATTCTGTCATAATTCTGAACAATAGTATCAAACACACATTCAGATATTATAGCAACATAGTTCACTGACAACAGCTTTCAGAATTTTGTCAGATACTAAGTCAATGAGCTTACTGTAGTCAAAGTTGGTAATTAAAATATTTCTATTGGAAAATCAGTACTTCCACTATAGCAGTCATTTCTTCACATCCTAGGATAGTATTTGCATGTGATTTTTAAGTAGGTTCAATAACATGTCACTAATAACTTATTTTTCTGAAAAATGAAGAAAACCATCAAATATTATGAGAGGTCAAACTCTTACTGAGTAAACCATTTACTCCACAGATTGATCTTATTTTAAATTTCTAACATTTCACTCGACATTAAAAATCATAAAATTCTGGCTCAGATCAAAGGTTTCTCTTGAAGGTATAAAATATTAAACAGACCCAACAGTAGTCCTGACAAATTAATGAGCCTCTCATGCTGGAACATTGCTAAGTCCATTAAAAAAAACTCTGTTCAGGTCCAGTCAGGAATGTGGTGGTTAAGGTGGATGGATCTCACATGGCCTACTGTGTGGTTTGAGTCCCTGACCTGGTGACTTGAAAAACATGCTGGGGGCATACCTAAACATCCTGAGAAAGAGAATGGAGGAGAAAGGATTGTGGTGTGGTCATGCCTCTTGTGGGGTGTGGGGAGAATTTCTCATTCTGTCCCACCCACCATTTCTCTCTTGTGAGTGCACATACTCTATAGGAAAGGGAAAAACAAACAAAAAACCCCTCTGTTCAAATGAACCCATCTCCATCAGCTTTTTTTAAAAAAAATATCGTGAATTTATTTATTGTACATACTTTCACTGAACATCACTACAGCATACAAAATGTGATTTTTTTTTAGCCAGAATACACTGTAAAGTGGCTTAATCATACAAGTTATTATCAACAAATAATTTTCCATTTCTTATTTCTTTATATATGTATTTTCTTCCCTATTTTTCACCCTCTGCCATTTCCCATCCTCCTCCCATACTGTCTCTGGTATCTGCAGTTGCTTTGCTGTCCTTTATTCATTCCCACATTGTATTGATTCACAAAATATCTTAATTAATCTAAATAGTTTCAATAGTAAGTTAAGCTGATAAATACATATTTGTGAATAAAGGTTGGCTTTAGGCATGAAACTCTGGGTATAATGAATATACTATAAAATAACACATAGCTGAGGCTATATAGCTTACTGTGGTCATTAAATAGGTATTTTTTTAAATACTTTTTTAAATTTCAAGAAAGGAAGTTTTAGCTTTAATAAATCAAAATCAAAAAATTTTAAGAGAACTTTGCTTAATACTTAAAGTCAGAAACAGGTTAGGATTCTGTTCAAATAGTAGGTACATGGGCCTGTCCACGACTCAAGAGAAGATAAAACCCCTTAACACTGAAAAACAAAGCATAGAAGATCAGTAATGTTTTAGTCAAAAGTCATAAAATTTTATTTCAGCAGTTCAAACTCATGTACTTTATCTTCTGTTGTGGTCCGATCTTTCCATTTAAATTCTGGAAGATAACGTTCAACTCTGGATTTGTCCCTACCATTAAGCTGGCCATTTTCTTACTTGTTTTAGAACTCTTATTTCTGTGTGTCTGACTTTAGTTTTCCTGGGATAGCACTCCCTTCAGAACTTCTTGGAGATCTGGTCTGGTGTTGGTAAATTCTTTTAGCTTTGTTTATCTGAGAATGCTCTTGTCTTCTCTTCCCATATGAAGGATAATCTTGCAGCATATAGTATTCTTGGTTGAAATTGTTTTTCACTCAACATTGAATATATTTTCCCATTCTTTCCTTGCTTGCATTGTTTCTGATGAGGGTTCCGTTGTTAGCCTGATGAGATATTCTTTGTAGGTAACTTGACGTTTCTCTCTTGCTGGTCTGAGTATCTTGTCTTTGTCTGTGGTTTTGGTCATTCTGGCTATAATGTGTCTTGGAGAAGATCATCTTGGGTTGATCCTATTTGGGGTCCTTTGCATTTCTCGGGTCTGGATCTTTGACTGCCTCTCTAGGTTTGGGAAGTTTTCTTCCAGGATTTCATGGAATAGATTATCAATGCCCTTATTAGTCTCTTTGCCTTCTAGGATACCAATTATCCAGATGTTTGGATGTTTAATGGTATCTAGTATTTCTTGTATAGTACTCTCATTTTGGGGGGCTATTTTCTCAGTCTTTGTGATGGATTTTACTAGTCCAGCGATTCTGTCTTCTACATATGAAACTCTATTTTCTGTATGATCTAGTCTGTTTTTAATACTTTCAAAGGTTTTGATTTACTGTACTATAGCCTTCATCTCCAACAGTTCCATTTGATTCTTTTGCAAGAACTTCCTCATCTCCTGGAACTCATCGGCTTTTTTCTTCTGGTGTTCATTGTCTCTTTTCTCTTCCATCTCTGTTAACTTTGTCATTATGAACACTCTAAATTATTTATCAGACATTTCCATGAGTTCCATTGTACTGTCAGTGGATGAAGAGGAGTTATTCTTTCCCCTCGAGGGAAAGGTATTGTCTTGGTTTTTGCATATTTCTTGTGCCCATGTGGTGATTTCTAGTCATCTGATAGGTTATTAGTTTCTTCCTAATTTCTAGAAGATCAGTCTGAGCGATCAGAGGTACACAGGTGGATGTGGCCTGCAAACTCTTTGGCATTGCATTTTTCTCCCTTTGTGTCACAGATTCAGTGGGAGTTGAGGAATATGAGGACCCAAATAGTATTTGGATTTCGGCAACTTTTCACTTAGACCTTTCTATACACTCAGTGCATGGAGGCTGAGCAGCAAAGCGATGAGGTAAAAGAAAAAGGATAAGAAACACAGAACGAGAGAAGTAAAAAAAAAAAGAGAGAGAGAGAGAGAGAGAAAGGAAAAACCAAACAAACGATCCCGAGAGGAGAATGGAGGAGAAGGGATTGCGGCGTGACCATCCCCGCTGGGGGGTGATTTCTCGCTTTCTGTCTCTATGTCTCTCTCTGTCTGCCTGGCGAGCGCATGCGCCCTATAGCGAAAATCTCTCAAAAAAACAAACAAACAAACAAAAAATTAAAAACCATGCAGTGCTCTTGCACACCACGTGAAATCACTAGATCTCAGCTCTCACGGTGGACTCAGTCTTCTTCTGGCCTGCCTTTTCTGTTTGCCTAGATGGGAGGGGGAAGGGGAGGAGTTATTACCAAGATAAAGGAGGATTTCAGAGCCAAGAAAAAACTTTACCTTAAAAAATTTTTTAAAAGAAAAATGAAAAGATAGAGACAGAGAGAAAGAAACAGAGAGAGACAGAGAAAAGGACAGAGGGGGCTCTACCAGGGTAAATTCTCAGCAGAACGTCTTCATTGTTCTCATCCCTGAAATCACTAGATCTCAGTTCTCATGGTGGACTCAGTCTTCTTCTGACCTACCCTTTCTGTTTCTCCACCAGCTTTTTCTAAAAGCCCAGTGTGGGATGGTGACTGGGGAACCCCTTACCCCAGAGTATTTCTTATTTCCTAGAGTAGAAAAGAAATGAAAGGCATGGTATAAAAGTGAAGTTTTAGCCACTGCAGTTCTTTGAGAGCAGAGGAACTCAGCCAAGTTCCATGTTGATTCCAGTCTTCACCATGAGATTGAAAGTCATAGGTCTCAGCTATTTTAGTTCTCACATAAGTCACTTTCAAGTGTACCAAACAGGCCCCCAAAATACTGGGTCACATGCCAACAGTGGCTACTGGGAGCTATTTCTTAAGTCTTCTGTAAAACAACACCTTACATGACTCCAAACGCCACATCTACCCTTCAACAGGGATTTCAGTGGCTTGAGTGATGTGTTGGCACTTATCTTACCGGACAAAAGAAAACAAAAATCACAAATTGAACCCACAAATAGGTGCACTGGTAGAAAATCCACTCTTCTAATACTATGAAATAAGAAATGCTAAGATATTGAGATATGCAATAGATATGTCCTTACTATAAGAAGAAAACAAGATAAAATAGAAAAAGAGACTAACATAAGATTAACAAAACTCAACTGTAAGCAGGCAAGAGTCTAGTCCTTTCTGGAATCTCCATCTCACCACTTCTCTGTTTTGGATCCTTTGTCTTCTGTTTTAGGTCCCTTATGCCCAGGATAGAAAAACCAGAGTCAGAAAACCATTTTTCTCTGGAACTGATGTTAAGGGCAATACCCACATCAACATAACTCACTCACCTCCAGAACCAGGAGTCCTTGTAACTAGGGCTGTAGAGCCATGCCTAGCCCACACACAAGTCAACATCATTAGACTGGCATGTCATCACAGCACAAATTCCAAAGTCACACAATATACCCCTGTTGGAGTTATTTGCTGAGATGGTGCTCTTCTTAAGCCACTCTACAGTGGAAAACCAATGATCTGGCAAATGCAGACTTGCTAACTGTTCAAAGATCACCTGGTTTCTGGTTTTCTTCCTACTTTTTCTATGACATGCTGTGCTTCATAAGGGGGTGCTATTTCCCACCAATAGCACTTAAAAGATCTTGACTAGGCTCCTCTCTTCATGTATGCAGAGACTAGCAGACAGCATTTGAACCATCAATATATATTTCAAGAAAAGTAAAACTATTTCCTCCAATAATGCAGTTTGCTGGGAATTACTTTGTTTTACTTGCCATTTACATTTCTACGAAGTAGTATGAGAAAGAACTAATTTAAAGATGGTTTATTTTTCTTTCTTCTGTTCTATTTTCTTCTTCTTCTTCTGCCTTTTTTTTTTTTCCTAAAGGGCACATACACTTACCAGAGAAACAGCAAGAGACAGAGAGATAAGGAGAGGTGAAAGCATCCCTCCTTCCACTATGGGGAGTGGTTACACTGCAATTCCTTCTCCATCTCTCCCTTCTTTCAAGATTTTGGGCATGCATTCATAATGTCTTTCTCAGGCACCTGGGTCTGGGAAATGAACCACGCACTCAGCCATGTGGGATACAACTGGCTAAACCACCAGGTCATGGAGCCAGCCCTGGTCTACTTTTCTTTTACAATCTTTTTTTTCCATGTTAGAGGTATACCCACATTGTGGAAAATTAGAAAAGAGAAGAGAAAAAAAAAAACAATGTCTATTACACTAACATGAATTGCTATGGATGTTTTGTGGTATTTCCTCCCAACTATTGTTTCATATCTATCCATTAAAAAAAAAATTGGGGCAACCAGGTAGCATAATGCTTAAGGCACCACATAGTATGCACAAAATATAATCTCTTTTTACTTAATTAATAGCATAAGCATTTTTACAAGGATTATTTTATATTTAATATCTGTATGATAGATTGTTTTAACTTAGTCATTCTCCCACTGTTGTAAGTTTATATTATTTCTAAATGTTTGCTTTTATAAATAAAGTTAAGGCACTAAAGTGGGCATACTGCTAGTCCCAAAATTAAGTTACTCCCTAAAAGTAGAATTATAGGTATTACAGGTGGCCACTATTTTATATTTAATATCTGTATGATAGATTGTTTTAACTTAGTCATTCTCCCACTGTTGTAAGTTTATATTATTTCTAAATGTTTGCTTTTATAAATAAAGTTAAGGCACTAAAGTGGGCATACTGCTAGTCCCAAAATTAAGTTACTCCCTAAAAGTAGAATTATAGGTATTATAGGGTGGCCACTTCCGCTTCTAAGTAAATATCACTGATTGTTTTCTAGTTAGGAATAGAAATCAAATTACTTAGCACCTAATATGGACACAGGGCAATCAGAACACACTTTGCTGTCAATAATTACAGGAGTTGGGACATAACAACAGAATATTAGCTTGCTTTTACTAATTGACAGGACTACCAAACTGCGCCCTTAAAAGCACTGAGTATCACCATTAAAAAACAAACAAATGAATTCCTCTAATTGAAAAAAAGGGAAAGGAGCCAGCCTGGGATGCGCCCACCACATTAGGCTCCCATTAATCCTGGAGAGAAAAAGCAGGAGAGGCCGCCTGGCCTATGCTGATCTCTGCCCTTCCCCTGCCCATTCTTCAGTGGAGGAGGAAGGGCAACACACCGCCGCTGCCCGGCACATGACTGTGCTATGTGTGACCTCACTTAACACCTTATATTCTACCTCCCCAGATCAGTAGCCCCCCAACCTGGCCCCCTAGCCTCATTGGGACCTCAGAGGTTGGAATAGACAAAATCCAACTGCCTGAAGGTAGTGGGGCTCTGTAAGAATTCTCTTTCCACACTCTCTCCGGGAGAAAAAGGAAAGAAATTCCACTCTAAAAATCTGAACCCAAATACCCAGTGAGGATACTGCAATTCCACCCACAGTAGAACAGGAAAACCTGAACGGTGCTAACTCACATCACGGGGAACCACACAAGCACACTGCTAAAGAAACATACTCCAGAAAAGTAGAAAGAAGTGGGTATATTATCAGAGGCCTAAAAATCTAAGAAGAATCCCAATAAATATGAGAAAACCAGGAAGTACTTCTCCCCCAAACAAACACAATAACTCCTCACTGACAATGGACAAAACACAAGAAATCACATAAATATCAGAAAACGAATTCAGAATATTCATTGGAACAAAAATCAATGAAATGAAAAAGAAAATGGACAACCAATTCTAGGACATTAGAAAATCATTCCATGACATAAAGGAGGAATTCCATAAACAGATGGACAACGTTAAAAAGAATCGAACAAAACTGGAGATACGGTACATCAAAACCTCCCTTGAAAGTATTAACAGCAGATCAGTGCACACAGAACAAAAATTCTCAGACCCTGAAGACAGAACCTCTGATTTAGTCCAAGCCTGCCAAAAGAGGGGAAAAGTTAAGAAAAAGAAAGTTAAGAAAAAGAACAACCAGGATCAGCAGGTCCTGGATCCCACATAACCAGCTATGGAGTTTGAGTCCCAGGCCCAGCGGCTTAAAAATCACACCAGACATATATGCGTGCATACCCCAAATCCTGAGAGACCACAGGAAAAGAGATTATACTGTAGCTATCCTCCCTGGTGATTTCTCTCTCTCTCTTTCTGGTGAGTGCGTATGCCCCTAGCAAAACAAATGAACACACCAAACCAAGGGACAACTTATGGGGAATCCTAGACACCATTAAGTGGTCAAATATCCACACAATGAGTATTCCAGAAGGTGAAGAGATGGATAGTCATAGAAAACTTTATCCATACATGAGAAACAAAGAGAAATATACAGGAATCCAGATCCAAGAAGTACCAAGAACACCAAATGGATTCAACATAAGATGGTCCTTTCCAAGGCACATTATAACCAAATTGGTAAAAATCAAAGACAAAGATCATATTCTAAAAACAGCAAGAGAGAAATGCCAAGTTACTTACAAAGGTTACCCCTCAGACTAACATCAGATATCTCAACTGAAACAATGATTTGATTACCTTGAGTCACCCAGGATAAAGTCAACAAAGGTTTGGTTACATTCTATCCTGCTTTTTAGGAGGCTAAAAATGTAGACCTCCACTTGCATAAAAATGAATCCGTATCCCTATCTCTCACCGTTAACAAAAATAAACTCGAAATGAGTCATAGACCTAAATGTAAAGCCTGAAACTATAAAACTAGTTGTAGAAACTTGGAGACTCTTGAAGACATAGGAGTAGGCAAAGGTTTCTTAAATAAGATCCCTAAGGTGCAGGCAACAACCCCAGAAATAAACAAGTGGAATTACATCAAGCTAAAAGTCAACTGAACAGCAAAGGAAACAATTAGAGTGAAGAAGTAAGTCTTCTAATTATTATTATCATAATCTTGTTTATATTACATTGAAAAATAAAATGTTAAAGGAATTAACAAGATAGGAACCATATACATGGGGAATCGAGGGTAAGAATTACATCAGACATTTCTTCAGAAGTATGCATGAAGACTGGGGTGAAATATTTAAAGTATTGAAAGAAAAAACTACCAACCTACAATTCTATGTCCAGCAAAATTATCCTTCAAAGGTTAAAAAAAAGTTTCTTAGACAAACAAAAATGGAGCAAATCTGTCACTACTAGAACTGCCTTCAAAAATATATTAAAAGAAAGTTCTAAGGCAACAAAAATTATATAGGTCACAGATCTACTCAAAGAAAAGATTACGACAGAAGAATAAAAGGAGATAAAACCTTTGATCTTTCAAATTCTTAATTTACCTAACATAAATATGTTCAAAATAATGAAAGCAACAAGATATTAGATGACAATAGCTTACAGAAAAGTGAAATGAAGTAAAGCAATGTTATATTGCATGAAAAGGGAACTGGAAAAATCTCTTAAAAGATAAACTGCACTAGCCATGGACTAGTGCAGTATTATTTAGTCAAAAATAAGTATTTCAAACTCTAGAGCAACAACTAAAATAAATTTTAAACAATGTGCTAAGAGAAGAGAAAAAATACAGTCATATGAAATGCTCAGTTATGACCAGAGAAGGCAAAAAAAAAAAAAAGACTAGAAGGCAAAATAGGAAAAAAAGGAAAGGAGGAAGAAAATTGGGACTAAGAGAGGGCATGGAGATTTTAAGGTGCTGGACTCCTACATGACTGAATGCAGTTCAAATCCCAGACCTGGCCACTTTAAAATCATGCTGGGAGTGTGTGTGTTGATGCTCAAAATCCTGAAAGGTGAAAGGAGAAGTGATTGCAGCACGGCTAGCTCCCGCCAGTGGGTATAGTTTCAATAATTTCTGATCTTACTTTCCCTCTCTGTCTCTTGTGAGTTCATGGCAAAAGCTTTAAAAATTTAAAAAAAAAAAAAAAAAGAATAAGAAGTGCTAGTGAGGCTATGATGAAAGGGAGCCCTCTTACCCTGTTGGTGGGAATTAGTACAACCACTGTGGAAAACAAAAAGGAGATTCCTCAAAGACTTACAAATAGAGCCACCATATGGCCCAGTAACCCCACTCTTTTGTATTTACCCCAAAGATAGGAAGACAGCCAGACATGGTACTTCCATGCTTACTGCAGTAGTATTTACAGTTGCTGAGACATGAAGTCATCCTACGTGCCCAAGTACTAATGACTAGATTGAAAAACTGCGGCACATATGTACAATGGAGGAATACTACTGAGCCATAAGGAAAAATGAGAGCCTGTCATTTGATTCAAAGTGGATGACTATAGAAGACTTAATGCTATGTGAAGGAAGCCAGTCTTTGAAAGACACACACCGTATATCCTTGCTCGATGTACACTGACTGACTGTACTCTATGGCAGAAATGGAAAGATCTGGAGATACGAGAATAGGGATGATATGTGTGGATACCAGAGACCATAAGGAAAGAGGAGTGAGTTGTGGAGGGTGGGTAGAGGGGCACAGGGAAGGAACATTTAACAGTGAGTAAAATGTAAAGCTCACTGTTGAAATGATATATGCGGTGATGAGTAAAATGTAAAGCTCACTGTTGAAATGATAATATGTAGTGATATCCTTGGTTTTCTTGCCATGTACTACGTGCATCCTTCAAAAACTATAAGTGAGCTCTAGAGACGTCAATGATGGAATGTAAGTTTTAAGATAAAAAATAAGAAGGTATTATGGATCAAAAAGGAGAAAGAGGTAAAGTATCTCATTTTTTTGTCGATGCTACTTTTACAATCTTTAATCTTCAAACTTACCGGAATGGCTGAAATTTTTCCATACCTATTGGATTCTTTTGGAAGTTAGTTCTTCATTCCATTCCTTTGCACATTCCTGACAGGAGTTCTGCTGTTTGATTTGTACATCACAAATGCTGCGTCGCACAGCAGGTAAGAAAGCAGGCTCTGAAATCAAGCAGATGGATTTTGATTTTCAAACTACACAGCTCAAAGGACTTTTAAAGAAGAATAAATAAGATAATCTTGTAAAAAGCCTTGAAATAGTGTCTAGTAAATAAGAGCAATTAGCTATATTATTCTCCATTTGCATGAACTCTAGGTACTTAAAGAGTGAACACTGAAGAAATGGGTTTCTTCTAGGAAACAAAAATGATAGGAGAAAAATTGAAGGTTTGAGGTGGTGGAATTGGTTGGTAGTTAAGCCGGCGTACAAGTACATAGCCGGGCACCTCTGCCCTGCCCTCCGTACCCCTTACCCACTCCCTTTTCCCACCCTCCTTCCATGTACAGTCTCAGGATGCAAATTTACTGAAAGGAGAGGGTCCTAAATGGAGGTTCTTTTCCATTTCAGACTATTCTGTCATTGAGGTATGTCTATTTCAAACAAGAGAGGTACAGAAGGATACTTCTCTGGAGAAAACACGTGGGAGATCCTGACTTCAAAACCTGCAGCTCAGGGGACCAGCAGTTAGCGTAACAGCTATGTCGCTGGACTCCCATGTAGTCAACTGTGGTTCACGTCCCAGACCCGGTGGCTTAAAACTCACACCGGGTGCGTGTGCGTGCATGCCCAAGATCCCAAGAGGAGAATGGAGGAGAAGGGATTGCGGCGTGGCCATCCTCCCTGGGGGCTGATTTCTCGCTTTCTGTCTCTCTGTCTCTCTCTGTCTGTCTGGCGAGCACACGCGCCCTATAGCAAAAACCTTTCAAAACAAACAAACAAACAAACAAAACAAACCCCCCCAGCTCAGTTCCTCGTGTGTCCCAAAGTGACAACCGCCAAGGAAGCAGCAAGCTCAGGGTGTGGGCTGCCGGACAATAGAGAAGAATCTTTAATAGGGAGAGAAGAGAACAATGTTTTCTTACTGGTATTAAGAAATGGATAGACTATATAAACATAACCCTAATAAGCAAGTATATCTCATTATCAGATACTTTTAAAATGTAAACAAAATTTTAAAAACGTACTATACACAAGTTTTTCAACTTATCAATGAACTCTATAGTAAATTAACATAATCCACTTATTGAATATAGATCAACTTAATGCTTTTGATTGAATATAGGATCTTATGATAAGTCTCTTCTGCTTCGCAAAGATTTTTTTACATGTTTTGTGCTTTTTCTTGAAAAATAAAAGTTCATTGTCAAATGAAGTTAGGAGTTCCAAAGTTTCCTCTTGGAAAATTTTATGGCTCTAGCAGAACTAGAGATTTTGTTTACTTTGGCAAACTGGTGTAAAACAAGCGCTCTTCAAAGGTGCTCCAAACAGAGGCTTTGTGGATGGAACTGAGATGTATTTGTATCCAATTGATTAGAGAAGTCAAAAGCTACACAGTCAGGGGAAAACAGAAAAGCTATTAGCATTTACACAGATGTCTTCTCATCACAATTTAATCCACGAAGAAAGAAGGGTGGGGGAATCGAAAACGGGGAGACACGTTCAGTTTTTAGTACGTTATTTATGCCCAATCCACAGGAGTATGGGTCAGCTCCCTTTTGCTGGAATTGAATATGTTGTTTTAGGTTATCTGCTCTAAACAATGCATTCTCAAAGCTTAAGATGATAACTACTTTTTCCACCCTGCCAAGCTTTATTTTCAGTTTATGTGAGAAGGAGAGTTTCCAGAAATTGTGGTTTCATGATTTGTTCTCATGTCTAACCCTGGAACTGAATCACTGGATCTCAATAAGTTGTGAGGGAGATTGCAAGTAATTTGTCACCAGTAAAATTAAAGTTTCAAAGTGGTTGTTACAGTTTGGATTGGATAATGGTTTATCCTCCAAGGTTCATGGTTTGGGAGTTTGGGGTAGGGAGGTGGTGACTCCTTGTGGGCAGTGACTGGCTCACGGCGATTGTGTCATGGAGGCAGCCTCTCATGAGTAGATTAATGATGACCCAGGAGACCCAAGTGCCTCCCAGCTCTAATGGGAGGGGTGCGTTCTCTTGAGAGCTGGCTGTTATAAAAGAGAGCTGCCCACAGCTCACGCTCCCTCTGACCCACCTGCCACCCCCTGTGCTTTTGTCTGCCATGTTGTAGGCCAGCCTGATGCCAGGCTCTGCCTAAAGATTCTCTAGCAGCCAGAACTGTGAGTCAGGAAAGCCCTATTTCTTTACAAATCAGCCAGTCTCATGTATTTCTGTTAGCAACACAATAATGAACTAAGTGTATTCGAAAATAAAAGCAAAATAGTATTAAAATCATAAAAGACATTTTTCCAAAATGCACAAATTCAGTTTGACATTGCAACTGGACTACACACCTACATCCTTGAGCTTTCCAAAGCCAAGAAACAGAAAAGAACTTTTAAAGACCATCCTGCAAGGAGGAGTAAAGGCAAGAGAGCATGAGAAATTCCAATAAATATCTGGAACATTTCAAAAAGCTGAGGAATTAAAACTCAAGTGACGGCAAAGGGGAATAGCAATGAGAAACAAAGGGAAAACCCCAGGAAAGGCTCAGGGTTTGGAGGTGCCTGTGTTCGTGGGAGGAGGCAGTAACTGTGGAAGAAGCAGGGAGCCTGGCTGGACGCTGCGGAGCCCCCAGACCCCCCACCCCCGACACCCTTCTCTAGGCCCAGAGCCTTCACGCTACTGCCCCTCCCACCTCACACGTGCACATAGGCAGTTTTGTTCAGCAGAACTCCGAAGTGGCTCCGGCCTCCAGACACCGCACCTACTGGGGCAAGCACAGGAAGACAGACAAGCTCAACACGTCCACGTCGGACTCCAGACCTGCCCCTCGTTTCAGCAGGCCACAGTTTCTCCCTTCACGTCAGACTCCAACACCGGCCCCTCGTTTTAGCAGGCCACAGTTTCTCCCTTCTCGCTGCACAATCCACACACTGCCTCTCTTTTTCTTTTATTTCACACCCATTTTATTAGGTCCTGATAAAATCAATGAGAATCCAACTCCTCACCACTGTTTATGCTGCTACCCTGGCACGAACCGCCCACTGTCTATCTCCAGGATTATTAGAATAGCCTCATTGATTCTTTTTTATTTTCTTCTAAATTTGCTATAGAGTGTGTGTACTCACCAGAGAGAGATAGAGAGATGAAGAGACAAAGAAAGGGAGAGAGCAAGCAGCCCCCAATGGGGTATTGTCATGTCTCAATCCCTTCTCCATTTTTTCATTCTATCAGGATTTGGGGCTTGCACACACACATATGTGGCCTGTTTGTTTCTTTTCTTTTCTTTTCTTTTCTTTTCTTTTCTTTTTTCTTTTCTTTTCTTCTTCTTTTCTTCTTCTTCTTCATTTTGCCACAGGGCACGTGCATTCACAGTAGAGAGAGAGAGAGGGCCAGTGAGAAACCGCTGCGCAGAGAGAGAGAGAGGGCCAGTGAGAAACCGCTGCCCAGGGAAGACGGCCACGCCTCAATTCCTTCTCCTCCATTCTCCTTTCAGGATTTTGGGCACACATGTACATGTGCCTGGCATGATTTTCAAGCCACTAGGTCCAGGACTCGAACCACTATCAGCCATGTAGAAAGTCCAGCACCTTAACAACCATGCAACCTGCTGGTTCCCAACTAGTGTGTTTTCAGACCACTGGGGTTGGGACTTGAACTGCAGTCAGCCATGTGGAATCCAGCTCATTTAACCACTAGGCCACAGAACTAGCCTCTAGCCTCCCTGATGTTAATGTTTCTCCCTACAGTCTCTCTCACAGAGGTGCCAGGGTGAGTCTTTGAAGTCTGTAACCAGACCCTGTCACACCTCTGCCTCAAACCTTCTAACAGAGCCTCTCTATTCTCAGGAAAAGCCTTCCCTCACCCACGGGCCGTCCCTCCACCCTCCCTCTTCCTCGCCTTCTACGTCCTCTCCATAACTCTTCTGCTAAACTAACCTCTTTGCTGTTCTAACATGGCTCAATGGATTTTAATTCGGACCTTCACACCTGCTGTTCCCTCTGACTCAACAGCTTCTACCATTGGCATCCACATGGTTACCTTAATACTTCCGTTAAGAGCTCTTGTTCAAAAACTAACTTCTTGATGAGCACTGTCCTGACAACCTATTTAAGGTTGAAACCATTTAGCGCTCTGAATCTCTCTTACGCTGCCCTATTTTTCTCCTGAAGCACTCCTCACATCCGGGCGGGCTCATGGGTGTGCTCTGTCCTCAGATACACAGATTACTGCAGCAGGTCTGGCTGCTCTCTTGGGGCCTTTTAAGAAAACTGCAATGGATATTTGGAAATAAATGGACCTAAGCCAATGAGAAAACAAGGCAATGATTAACTCCAGGGAAAAAGTTATCTAAGAACAGAAATATATTCATGGCTTACTGTTCACTTGGCAATGAACACTGTAGATAAATCATGATTTCCCCTAAATTGTGGTCTAAGCACATTAGCAGCATGAGAAGAAGGGCTTACAATGGGATGGTGTAGAGGAGAGCTTACTTCCTCATTTGATGTAAGGTTTTCGAAAGGGGCTTTCTTGTTTCTTTGGTTTTGTTTTGTTGTTGTCATTGTTTGGCTAGTGGGTATGAGTGCTCCCCAAGGAAGAGGGAGAAAACGTGCCCAGGAGAGCGTGGTCACAGCACAGTCCCCCTCCTCACCCCGTCAGGCTCGCGTGCACGCCCACTCAGGGCGCCTCGCCAGGAATTCGGACTGCACCTTGGCCATGTGGGATCTACTGAAGCTTCCTTGACCACTAGACCACACAATCACCAATTCTTAGTAGTCACAGGCAGCAAAAGCATTTAATAAAAAGACATGACTAGGGTGAGGAAGATTTGTTTTCAAAATTGAAAATCTGGCAACAGGTAAAACGCTCTTGAAAAATCTACCCCAAATGGCTCAAGTGAAAAGGGAAATTCCTCAGGGCATCACTGCAGGCGTGGCCCGGTCCACAGCTCAAATGATCACCAGGATCCGGTCTCTCTCTCTCTGTTCTCAGCAACACTTGCTCTTTTGGTCAGTTCTTAGCTCTTCTTCATGGTTGCAAATGGCAGCAGCGTTAGTCTCGCCTCTTCCCAGAAGGGCCTTTTTCCTATCCCTCCTCAAAAGGCCTGATATTCACTCTTATTGGGCCAGTTTTGGACATTGGCCAATACCAGATTGCGTTGCTGTGGCCGGGAGACATAGCACTTGGACCGGCCAGGATGGTCACAGGCTCTACTCATCTTCCTCCGGGAGCCCCACCTCGACTGTAGGGGCTGGGAGCAGGTGGGAGAGGATTTTATTTTTTTGGAGAGGTTTTTGCTATACGGCACATCCACTCAACCCTAGAGAGAGAAAGAGAGAAAGACAGAAAGCGAGAAATCAGCCCCCAGGGGGATGGCCATGCCACAATCCCTTCTTCTCCATTCTCCTCTTAGGACCTTGGGCACGCACGCACATGCACCCAGCATGAGTTTAAGCCACTGGGTCCAGGACTCGAACCACAGTTGACTACATGAGATTCCAGCAACATAGCAATTATGCTAGCTGCTGATCCTGGAAGAGGATCTTTAAATTTGAATCTGGGACTATTTCTACAGGAAGAGGATGAATAATGAGTAAAAAAAGAACAAACAAACAAACAAAAAAAGCACGCACATGCACCCAGCATGAGTTTAAGCCACTGGGTCCAGGACTCGAACCACAGTTGACTACATGAGATTCCAGCAACATAGCAATTATGCTAGCTGCTGATCCTGGAAGAGGATCTTTAAATTTGAATCTGGGACTATTTCTACAGGAAGAGGATGAATAATGAGTAAAAAAAGAACAAACAAACAAACAAAAAAACAAGAATATTCTGGGACTATTTCTACAGGAAGAGGATGAATTCCGAGTAAAAAAATGAACAAACAAACAAAAAAAACCAAGAATATATACCATGAACTTTTGTTTTACTTTATTGTATAAGCAAAAAAGAAAAGTATGAAGAAATAAAAATATATTAACCATAATATTGTGGTTTTCTTCTGTTTCTTTTCAGCTGCTATCGCCCTCTGTACCTCACCTTATGTATGTCCTGCACTTCTTGACAAATGCCCAGAGCACCACGCACCCAGCTGCTAGGTGTCCCCACCCCTGTGCAGGGCTCCATGAGCAGGAGCCATGACTGGGAGGGCTGGGCCACTATAACCACGACCACGGCCACTGGCCTCTGCTGCTCTTCAGGCCTACCGTGTTCTCTTGTGTCTTGCTTTTCTCACTGTTTGTCACAAGTATTTTCACAGATTCTCCACCCTCCTCCCCACTGACCTCCTCCACAGAGAAAACAGACGTCCGTAGCTGGGAGCCACTTCAGCTCTCCAGACCTATCTGCGTCCCACACCCATCTTTCCTCTCCCTCTGGACACAACAAACAGCACGTGCTTCTGATCTGAGGCCAGGGCATCACTTCAGCTGACACACCCTCTCCCATTCTCTTAGGAACCTTACACAATCTGTTAATCTCGTTCTTCCTCACTCTCATTCTGGCTTTCTTCTACCTCGGCCGTATCATTTGTCTTCACATTTCAACATGCTCACGTCTGTCCTTTTTACAGGAAAGAGAATTCCTTGAACTCTGTCCATCTATTTGTCTCTCTCTTCTACAGCAAAATCTCTTTAGAGTATGTGCTTCTGCTGCCTCTGTTTTCTCATCTGTCACTCAGACAACTCCAGTTGGAAATCCAGCCTGTCTCTCCTCCAGCACTCTCTCAGATCACTGTGGTGTTCACAGTGCTGAACCCGAGGTTCCCACATTTCTGCGTCTCTCTGCAGCGTTCCTCACCACACTCCACTCCCACCGATTCCTCTTCTGGGCTCTACTCCCGGGATCCCTCTTCCCTCTCTGGCCAGTCTTTTCAGATACCTTTGCTTGACCTTCTCTTCACTTGGATGTTGTATGGGAGATCCTCAAGGCTTGGTCCTGGGCCCTATTGTCCTCTGTGCCACTTCCTTGAATGATGCTGCTGTGTTCTGTAGGTTCGAATACCCATATCTGATGATGAATCCTGCATTTTGTCTGCACCTTCGACCATGTGCCCACCTGCACTTTGGCTAGTGTCTCACAGGCTTCTTAGCCCGAACTAGGCTCTGTCTTCCTCCTGACCTCTCACCTCCCAGAATCTGCTGCTCTTCCAGTGTTCCCACTCTTTGGAATGGCATCTCCACTCCCACCCACAGTTGCCTGAGCCAGAAAGTTGGGAGTTAGCTGTTTCCTCCCTTTTCTTCATTCTTCACATCAAATTAACTGCCAAGTTTTATCAGTTTAGCCTCCAAAGTACCTCGTTAATATACTCTTTGCTGAGTGCTGCTACATCTCAAAATCTCCACCCCACTCGCAGGTCAGGCTAGTATTCTCTCTGACCTGGAGCACTGCGAAGCCTCTTTACTCCTCCTGACATGTGGCTGCTTCTTCAAGGCAGGCCTTGAATCCTGCTTTAGGATAAGGCCTTGCCTTATCCACTGGGTTGTGTCTTCTGTGAAGGCAAAGATAAGAACTGTCTTGCTCACTAATTTATTTACAGTTTCTATTACTCTGCTTGGCATAGACACCTAATAAATCTTTCACAAAAAGGAACATACGGTTCCTTAATTCCCATCAACTACTGTATCATCCCAAACAAACACATCTTTTATTCAGCCCGAATCCAAAAGCAAGAAAAAGATCTTCCTAGAAACCAAATGCGCCATCATTTGATGTACTCAGCTCTGCAGCAGTGTAATGAAGGTTACAGTGGAGAGGAGGCGTCTCTATGTTTGGAGAAGCCATGGGGCTTGTCTCAGGCACAGCTGGTGAGAAAGAATACAAGCTACAACTTCGGACTTCCGGGTCCCATTCTGATCCCCCCCTTTTCCTCACATTGCTAGAGACAGTGGCTATTAATACAGCAGTGTACATGAAATTACTCTCACTGTCCTAACAGTTCATTTATCTAACTTCCCCCAGAGTGCTTCCTCGGTTCTAACTAGAGTTCACCAGGAGTGGCAGACTATAGACGGTGGGAGCAGGCATAGGAAGGAGCAGGGAGGAGATCCCGCATTATGATCTAAACATTCCGGGGCAAATTAAGTTAAGTGCAAACAGTTTAATAGCTTCCTAATTCGTTCAGCAGATATACATCGACGGGCACGACTGTAATGGCTGGGAGCTGAGTGAACAAAGCGGCTGAAGAGCCTGACCCCAAGGAGATTACATTCGATTCAGGGAAAAACACCGTAAGGAAGCAAAAGAATGCTATTGTGTAGAACTAACTGTTTAAGGAAATATGAAGCCAGTAAAAAGAGAGGGAGGGAAGGGGGCAGCTGCCATACTAGACAGTTACTGGAGAGGATGTCCCCAAAGAAGGATGTTTGAGCAAGTGAGGAAGCTGATCAGAGCAGCCTCTGGAGCGCGCCTGCTGAGTGTAGCAACAGCGCACGTCAAGTGGGGCTGACCTGGAGGGGTAGGGAGGGAGATGAGGCACAGCCGTGTCAGCACCCAGGGTCGAGGGTAAGGTGAGGACTTTGCATTTCCTCTGAGATGAGATGGGAAGCTGTTGGAAGGCTATGAGCAGAGGAAAGGCATGATCGAACTTTTTCTTGTAATTCTTTTAAAAATATTTTTTTTTTTAGTCATGGGGTGCATGCAAGAGAGAGAGAGAGAGAGGAGCACCCTCCTCAAGTGTGGTCACACCAAGTCCTCTTCCTCCAGTCCACCAGCCCATTGGATCTTGGGTACTCATGTGTGTGTCTCTGGCTGACCAGGCTGGAGATTTGAAATGGGGCTGCCATGTGGGGTCTGGCCTGCCTTGAGGAACACATTACTGCTACACCACAGAGCTGGTCTAAAATTTCATTTCAAAGTTTCCACTCTGCTCCGAATCTTTTTGATGCTGACCTTTTGATGGTCAAAACTGAAGACCCATCGGGAGACCACCTCCAGGCAACACAATGGCATCTCGGACTAGGGTGGTAGGTGGGGAGAAGTGGTGGGACCTGGGTATGTTCTGAAAGTGGGGTCCACAGGACCTGCAATACAGGACATGTGGCACGTGAGCAAAGACAGGCGCCAAGATGAGTGTCAAAGCTTCGACCTGAGAAACAGGACCGTGGAAGTGAGACTTACTAACGCAGGAATTTTTGGGAAGGTGCAGGCATGTGGAGAAAATCAGTTCTATTTAGATTGTTGACTAGAAGTAACTACAGGATATTCAGACGTTGAGTAGGTTGTTTAGAATGCAGGGAAGGACTATACATATAAATACTGGACTTAGGGATCTTTATGGCTTTAGCTCTAGGACCGGGAACAGTATATACGCGGAGACAGACGGTACACTTCAAAATCAAACTTTGGGAAGAAGAGGAGGATTCAACAAAAGATACAGAGAAAAGGAGGCCAGTGAAGTAAGAGGAGAACCAATGAGCATAGTATCCCGGAACTCAGGTGAAGAAAATGTTAGAAGAAGTTGTGTGTGTGTGTGTGTGTGTGTGTGTGTGTGTGTTGGGGGGGATGATCAATTGTGTTCAACGCCGCTCAAGTTTTAAGTAAGATGAAGACACGGATTTAGCTGCAGCATTCAACTTCAGAGCACCGTTCTGAGTGATCTCATTAGCAAAGAATTCTAGTTCTTAAGGAACCTTAGAAATCAGCTTTCTTGATAAAGTTATTTGTCCAAATTGACAGAATTTGTTTTAACTACATGTCCTGATCCTGTGCTTTTTCTAATATATCACTTCTCTGCCTTCAGATGTTCAGTTTGATTACCTTGAGTCACCCAGGATAAAGTCAACAAAGGTTTGGTTACATTGTATCCTGCTTTTTAGGAGGTTAAAAATGTAACAGATTTCTTAACAGAAATAGTTGTGGTTCTTTGTTGGTTTGTTTGTTTTTAAATTAGGGGAGTGGGGAGGTTGGTTTTTGCCTAAAAAATTTATTCATGTAGCGGAGCTAATTCCTTGGAAATATCTGATAAATTACACATCATTGTTTAAAGAAAAATGTTGTGTATTCATTCAAAGAACAGTATAGACAGTCCTGCCTTCTGTGCTGCAGCTCTGCTGATGTCCATGGGAGTTACATCCACTAGCAGAGTCAGCTTCCAGGATGTTGTTATTAAGGCCAAGAATCATTTCAAACACAGAAGGCTAAGGAAGATAAAAAGCATTGCATATAATTTAAATGTTCAAATTCAAGTCAACTCATCTTTCAAGATAAACCAAGAGGTCTATGATTTCCTGTGTTTTTGGTTAAGAGTGTGTTACCAGTTTCCCATCCATCCTCCAATGGCTATATGACTCAGAAGTCTGATTGCTGAATTATATTACGCAATGTTAACTCTTCTTGGTCTAGACAGTAAGGTTCACTTTACCCTGCTCTTTTCATTCTCAGCCTAATATAAACTTGAGTTTGCTTCAGACATTCTGTTTTCTTTCTGGGCCTTGAGTTCGCTTTTCTAAGTGTTCAGATAGGCTCGAGTGAGCAAGAATTAGAATTGCCAGAGCTACACTGAGGCAGGAAGCACCTACAGGGGGGCAGTCTCACCACACTGGGTCCACGTAGTCTGCAAGTCTTCTTGAAAGGTACATGATGAAATCTTACCGAGGAGATGTGCGGGTCCTTTTGCAGTGCCATGAACATGTTACGTGGGAAAAATATGTTATCTCTCTTGAAAGAGTACTTTCCATGGAAGTGTTTTGTTTGTTTTTTTAATCTCATCTGTTTATTTCCTTCTCTTTGCATCAGACATGGTAAATCTGTCTTCACTGATCATGGAGAAAAAGACCGGTTAGGAACTCAGAAAACTGGTTCTACCAACAGCTGAGTAGAACACAGACACTGCTACGTGTTAAGTCCCTGTATGTGCCATGCACTGCAGCATGCTTTACATACGTGCATTCTCTCACCCCGGTGGTTGCCATGCAGGCAGCTGTTTTGAGCTCATTGTATAACCACTGTATAAACTGAGGTTCGGGTGAGCGTCAGCATTTCCTCAAGAAGAGAGCTGAGAAATGGCAGTTGGGGTTGAAATCCAGGTCCGTGCGCCCTGCCTTGAGTCCACGTGACTCCATCATTTAGCATGCCTCTCTCACGACCACTCTGCTTATTTGTCAGTGTCGGTGTGCGTGCGTGCGTGCATGTGTGTGTAAATATACATTGCCAGAGGTTGCGTATACACACGAGAGAGCGAGAGGACGCTTTCCCGAATGGGGCCCAGTCGTGCCACAATCCCCTCTCCTCCACTCCCTCTCCCCCGGGACTCTGGGCATGCCCATAGGCCTGGTCTTTTCCAGTCACAGGGCCACTCCCTCTCCCCCGGGACTCTGGGCATGCACATAGGCCTGGCCTTTTCCAGTCACAGGACAGGATTCAAACCACAGTTGGCCACGTGGGATCTGGCTCTTTCTATATAGCATTAAACTGCTGCACTACGGGGCTGGCCTGCAAACAACATTTAAATAAAATGAACAACAACAAAAATTAAGTGTGGAGAATATATTCAATCTCTGAAATAAAACGTTTTGCTCTTTTCAATTTTTTTATTCTCATTATTGACCTTCCTTAACTGATCTCTCCTTGAAGTCACCGGATGCAGCATCTGTCTCACCCCCCCACCCCCACCCCGGCCAGGTGCAGCCTCAGTGCCACGCCCACAGACACGAGCACCCCAGGTGTGTTCCACCACACACTCGATCTCGTGGGCAGTGTGAAACTTCCGTGTTATCGGAGGGGTATGTGCCCATGGCCCTAACAATTACGAGGGACCGGAGTCCTACACCACCAAATCCTGGAGCGTAAAGGATTGCAGCTGGGACTATTAACGAAGAAAAGTTACATTTTGCATCTTTTCCATGGACGTTTCAAAAAATTGCTCCATTAGGCAACTCATGCAATCGTGGGACACTAAACATCACAAGGTCATTACCGACAGGCTCTGTGCTGGCCTGTGCCACCCTCTTTACTCCCTCCCAGGGCCGGGCAGCCGGTCTGGCAGCCAGCCGGCACAGCCGCCGCAGTATGGCTGCTCCCTGTCTCTTCCCCCTACCCACAGTCATTACTCGGGCCGCCGCTCCTCCTCCAACTCCCCTCGGTCTAACATCAAAGTTACAAGGACAGAGGCAGTGGCTGCAGCAGGGCTGTGACGAAGGTCCGGGAAATGAGAAGAAAGAAAATGGCGACTGGAAGGAGGAGGACATTTCTCAGCAGAGAGACCCTGGTAAAGAGCTGCCTGCTGCCCTGGCCAGTGATGCACCTGGGGAAGATTCTGCCACAAGTGTCCGCTAACTACTAAGTTTAATTACCGCAACCTTGGTGACCGAAATCAGCTCACTGTTTTTTGTTTTATTTTGCCATAGGGCACACATGTTTGCCAGAGAGAGACAATGACAGAGAAAGTGAGAAATCACACCCCCCGGGGGATGGTCATGCTGCAGTCCCTTCTCCTTCATTCTCCTCGGATTTGGGGCACTCATGCATGCACACACGCAACCAGGTCTGCTTCTCAAACCAGGGTTGGCCACAAGAGAGTCCAGCACCTTAACCACCATGACACCTGCTGCCCTCCTCCCACCCCACTCGCAGGGCTTATGTGTACGTACTGGAAAGGAGATCAATATTTTATAAGAAAACAAGTTTTTTCCTTTCTCTTTCTTTCTTTCATTATTTATTTATTTTTTACAGCAGGCACATGGACTCACCAGACAGAGAAGAAGAGAGAGAAAGCACCCCCAATGAAGCATGGTCATGCTGTGATCCCTTTTCCTCTGTTTCTCCATCCTGGTGGGATTTGGGGCACTCATGCCCACGTGTTTTCCAAGCCACCAGGGCTAGAATTTGATCTGCGGTAGGCCATGTGGGATCTGGCTCCCTTAACCAATAGGCCTGATGAGCTTTTTAAAGAAGACGTTATACATACGCATGTGGGATCTGGCTCCCTTAACCAATAGGCCGGATGAGCTTTTTAAAGAAGACATTATACATACATTCATGGGAAAAGGGTAGCCACCACCATCACTGATGGGGTGAAATCCATCCAGTAGCCCTGCAAAAGTGAGTCACTTAAATTGGAACCAGAAATTCCACTTGGTCTTCTTCAGACTCCACTAGCCATTCACTTACCCATTCTGAAATGTGCCACTCCCTGGGCAAGGGTCACAGCACGGCACGACAGGATGTGTAAGGTGGAGTGCAGTTCAGCGTCCTTGGGGAAACACAGATTATGTCCAGTTAGCTCCCCTCAGGGAAGGACCTTTACTGGCGGCCAGACAGATGTCCTGGGCGGGCTGAACTCAATGACAGCTGAGGACACGTACTTGAGAACCGTGGGGGCCTGGCTTCAGCCTGGCTCCTCCATTGCCAGCCACGTCACCCACGGCAGGTTTCTCGCCTTCTCAAAGGTACAATTCCCTCATGCTCCTTACTGCACAGGGTGATCGTGGAGACTGAGCTAATCTGCACAGGGCCTCGTCCGGCTCGAGTGCCAGTGGATTACTCCTACTCACAGTGTTGTGCTTGATGTTAGGATCGCCTGCTTTGACACACAAGCAAAGGGACAAAAAGGAATGGGCTGCAAGGTTCAGGGAAGGTTAAGGGAGTAGCTTACAGACTCAGGAGGAGAGTTACAGACGCAGGCCATGACAGGACAGGAATTCAAGGCTGCGTGAGGATCCACATAACAAATTAGACAAGAGTCTCCAGGCGACCGTTGTCACATGCTTCAACCCTGATATCCTGACTCATTCACAGAGAGAAAGTGTAAGATTGCTTACATTCTGAACACACGTTGGCCACACCCACCTGCTGGACAGGGCGAGGAAGGGTGAGGGTCAGCAAAGCCCTCTTGGAAGCACTGGCATTATTTGCCCGAGGGAAGCGGGAAGGGACATTCACAGTTGAGGGGCTCGGGCTGAGGACACAGGGACGAGTAAGCGGCACCATTGCTGCGGGAAGTGAGCGCTGCCCGGAACTGCTCAGGCACGAGCAGTTGTGGTGGGTGAGTGGGGGCTGCAGTCCAGGTTCCTGAAAGCCAACGGGTTGTCCAGAGACGGATTTTACAAGCCACGAAGGGGTCTGAGGGAGACTAGGCAGGGTTGAAACTCATTTCTCATGTACAGGTGGACAGGGCTGGGCAGGTTGAGCTGGAAAGGAGAAAAGTGTAGAGCAAGTTACACTCCATTATTCTGTGGGTGCTGATGAAGTGTTCGACCGCAGCATCTACACTGGGAAAGGACAAAACGGTCCTGGAAGGGAGATACAGCCTTTTTTCAGAAGCAAACAGTCTTTCAGAAGTCAGTAGGATAGGGACCGCGGTTCGAGTCCTGGACCCAGTGGCTTAAAACTCATGCTGGGCGCGTGTGCATGCATGCCCAAGATCCTGAGAGGAGAATGGAGGAGAAGGGATTGCAGTGTGGCCACGGGGGGGGGGGTGATTTCTTGCTTTCTGTCTCTCTGTCTCTCTCTGTCTGTCTGGTGAGTGCACATGCCCTATAGCAAAAACCTCTCCAAAAAAAGAAAAAAAAATGAAGTCAGCAGGATAGGCCCAGCATGGTGGCATGCACCGCTGAAATGCTACGCTCCATGGGCTAAGACAACATGCCAGGCCTGGACTGACCTAAAGGTTGAGCACTGTAGCATGTGCCTGTATTCCCAGTGACTTAGGAAGCAGAGGCAGGAGAATCACAATACAGCAAGACCCTGTGTTTGAAAAAAAAAGAAAAATCAACAGAATAGCCGGGACCAAAGCATCAGATGATAGCGAGTGTTGGAGAAGATGTGGAGAAATTGGAACCCTTGTCCACTTCTGCTGGGGATGCAAAATGGCACAATGACTGTAATGCAGTCTGGAAGTTCTTAAATGATTCAACTTAGAGTTACTATATGACCCAACCACCACAGTCCTAGGTAAATGCACAAGAAAAATAAAAACATCCACACAGAAAGTTACACATGGATGTTTATAGCAGCATTATTCATGATAGTCCAAAGCAGAAACAACCAAGATGCCCATTAGCTGATGCATGGATACACAAATGCGGTATATCCTCACAATGGAATATTACTTGGCCATGATAAGGAAGAAAGTACTGATAGATGCTGTACATAGATAAATCTTTTCTTCTTTCTTTTTTTTTTTTTGGAGGGGTTTTTGCTATAGGGCGCATGTGTTCGCCAGACAGAGAGAGACAGAGAGACAGAAAGCGAGAAATCACCTCCCGGGGGGGATGGCCACACTGCAATCCCTTCTCCTCCATTCTCCTCTCGGGATCTTGGGCACGCACGCACACGCGCCTGGCGTGAGTTTAAGCCACTGGGTCCGGGACTCGAACTGCAGTCGACTACATGGGGGTCCAGCGACATAGCCATTGCACTAACTGCTGGTCCCCACATAGATAAATCTTGAGAGCATTAGGACGTATGAAAGAAGCCGGTCACAAAAGACCACATATTGCATAATTATATTCATATGAAAGTCCAAAATGGACAAATCTATAGACAAAGAAAGTAGATTATTGGTTGCTTAGGGCTACAGAGGTAGAGGGGATGGGAAATTATAAAGAGAAGGGCACAAGGTTAGTTCTGAGGTGATGAAAATATTCTAAAATCGGTCATGGTGATGGCCATGTACTAAAAACCAATAGTATAACTCTCAGGATATGTGTATTACATTTCGGTAAAGCCGGCTGTTAAAAAGCTGGCAGGATTTGGCCATTTGCCGTAACAGGAAATGCGGTAGAGGAATGCGTCTAAGACAGTTCCAAGGCAACCAACTTGGGTCAGCAGAGAGGACAGCATAATGATGGAAAGGAAGACAGGAGGGCACTGCACCACCTGTCACACACCCGCATCTGCGGCGACTCTGAAGGAGCCACACGGGCTACTGAAGGTCCCAGGGAGCAAAGGGTGTGAGAATGCTCTTCACAGGAGGTCAGCTGTGGCACCCGCTTCCTGGGCACCTGGGCTTACTTCAGAATGACAGGACACACGGGGACCAGATTCCAAAGAGGCTGCCAAGTCCACCTAAGTGCAGCAGCAGAAGGAAGGTCTGCATGTCCCTCACAGAGCTAGGCGGCAGATTATTCACGGTGTAATGGTGTTGGGGTGACAGCACTCGCTTGGATTCTGTCTGCTCATTGGAGGTCCTGGGTGGCTCATTTCAACGTCTGCCTTCTCTACCCCAGCTAGCATGCCGTCCTGCACATAAGGGTGCTCAATAATTCTTATAATAATATAAAATTCAGATATTCACTTTCCCTCATTTACCAAATATTTGAAATACAGTGTAGTCCATACCATCCGCCTACACCCAGCAGCCTCGTCTGTGTCTTCCTACTACTCCGCACAGACATCTAGGCTCCTTTCTGATAGCTCTATAAAGATTGTTGCCATGGATTCTAAGATGTTCGTTGGGGGACAGTATCACACGTATTGAGTGACTCACCATCTGTGTTTCTGGTGTTTTGGGACTTCTTTCTGGGTTCCCTCTTTATGACAAAAATTCAAGAAAAGCCAATAACTGATGCCTAAGGGGAAAGATGGTAAGCCCCACTGCCAATCTGGAAATGCTAAGTGAGATCCTTGTCCCCGAGGGCTGTGACCTTCCTTTACGGACCATTTACTTACAGGTGGGAAAGGCAGTCGAGTGGCGGGCCGTCACGCAGTAATGCCCGGACAGCGGCAGTCTTCCTGCTGCCCCCTGGCCCCGCAGTTTGGGGCAGCACCGCCAGCTTTCACTGCTGACTAGTGGCCCCAACGGAACCAGATGTAGCAGCTCCTGTCACTCAGGAGAGCCAACCAGATGTAGCAGCTCCTGTCACTCAGGAGGGCCCGGGAGTCGGGAGTCGGCTTGGTTTTGTGCCTCACCTTTCAAGTACTTTAATACTGACCAACCCTCAACCGGATACTGCCGCACCACTTGCTAATCTCCTTCATTTGCATACGGTGTCACTTAAAAGCAAATGCGGTCCTTCTATTTCTGACTCCCTGACACGTGAGCGGCCAGCTCTATGTTCTTCTGCGACAGCTGTTAGATGTCCAGTATCTGCAGCGACTATCTTCTTCCCGAGGACAGGCAGCTGCATTTGCACGAGAGTGATCACCAAAAAAGGCTCAATCCATCCTGTGAGAATCCAGATCCAGAAGGTTCGAACTGCACACTGGCCTGCTGCTCCTCACGCGGGCCCTAAGCTCTTCCACCATAAGTGCACATTATCTGTGCCTGTAGGCCAACTTCCTTTTGGTCCCCTTAACCTAAATTATTGGACACTCACTGGACTAAGTCTGATCTCTCCCAACAACCCCACTTCCACAAAATGAGCCGACAGGTGAGAACACGGAAGGGATTTCCAGAAGCACATCACACACACCACGCCAGACCTGAGCTGTGCCCTGAAGCACACAGGAGCTTCTGCTCAGTGTCTTTGCATCACTTCCATTGTCCCAGGTCGGGTAACACGGAAACTGAGAGATGCTTCCCACAGACACTCCATCATCTTTTCCTTTTCCCTTTAAAGAAGGAGCTCTTGGGGCCAGCAGTTGGCATAATGGCTATGTCGCTGGACTCCCATGTAGTCAACCGCAGTTCGAGTCCCGGACCTGGTGGCTTAAACTCACGCTAGGCGCGTGTGCGTGCATGCCCAAGATCCCGAGAGGAGAATGGAGGAGAAGGGATTGCGGCGTGGCCATCCCCCCTGGGAGGTGATTTCTCATTTCTGTCTCTCTGTCTCTCTCTGTCTTTCTGGCGAGTGCACATGCCCTATAGCGAAAACCTCTTCAAGAAGAAAAGGAGCTCTTTCCACTGGAAGAGAAGACAGGCAAGAAAGCTCCAGGCTCAGCGTAGTGAAGGCTGAGCCCGAGAAGGGTATGTCAGAACACGTGTACAAAAACCATATGTAGCAGCTCCTGTCACTCAGGAGGGCCCGGGAGTCGGGAGTCGGCTTGGTTTTGTGCCTCACCTTTCAAGTACTTTAATACTGACCAACCCTCAACCGGATACTGCCGCACCACTTGCTAATCTCCTTCATTTGCATACGGTGTCACTTAAAAGCAAATGCGGTCCTTCTATTTCTGACTCCCTGACACGTGAGCGGCCAGCTCTATGTTCTTCTGCGACAGCTGTTAGATGTCCAGTATCTGCAGCGACTATCTTCTTCCCGAGGACAGGCAGCTGCATTTGCACGAGAGTGATCACCAAAAAAGGCTCAATCCATCCTGTGAGAATCCAGATCCAGAAGGTTCGAACTGCACACTGGCCTGCTGCTCCTCACGCGGGCCCTAAGCTCTTCCACCATAAGTGCACATTATCTGTGCCTGTAGGCCAACTTCCTTTTGGTCCCCTTAACCTAAATTATTGGACACTCACTGGACTAAGTCTGATCTCTCCCAACAACCCCACTTCCACAAAATGAGCCGACAGGTGAGAACACGGAAGGGATTTCCAGAAGCACATCACACACACCACGCCAGACCTGAGCTGTGCCCTGAAGCACACAGGAGCTTCTGCTCAGTGTCTTTGCATCACTTCCATTGTCCCAGGTCGGGTAACACGGAAACTGAGAGATGCTTCCCACAGACACTCCATCATCTTTTCCTTTTCCCTTTAAAGAAGGAGCTCTTGGGGCCAGCAGTTGGCATAATGGCTATGTCGCTGGACTCCCATGTAGTCAACCGCAGTTCGAGTCCCGGACCTGGTGGCTTAAACTCACGCTAGGCGCGTGTGCGTGCATGCCCAAGATCCCGAGAGGAGAATGGAGGAGAAGGGATTGCGGCGTGGCCATCCCCCCTGGGAGGTGATTTCTCATTTCTGTCTCTCTGTCTCTCTCTGTCTTTCTGGCGAGTGCACATGCCCTATAGCGAAAACCTCTTCAAGAAGAAAAGGAGCTCTTTCCACTGGAAGAGAAGACAGGCAAGAAAGCTCCAGGCTCAGCGTAGTGAAGGCTGAGCCCGAGAAGGGTATGTCAGAACACGTGTACAAGAGAAGGTAAGCGCGGCCTCTGCAGTCTCTGTGGGTCTCATTTGTGGAAGAAGTGGGCTACAGTGTGGACCAGGGCGTGCCCACTCTGACGTTGCCCCACACTGTCCAATGTGAGCACGCAGGGTTGGAGATCAGCAAGAACATTCCACCACGGCCTGTCACCACTACCTCTGCCACAAAAATGCCCAACCTCTCCCTAAGTGACTACAATACTAAGTGGAGCCACCCTGAAATAGCAAACAGGAGACAGGAAGGATGATGGATGACTGAGCCTCTGAAGTCCCTAGGCAGCTTAGGAATCCTATTGTCACCAAATGTTGTCTCTGTAAGTACCTACATGTCCCAGCATTTGGACTTAAGTGAGGTCACATGTACAACACACCCCAGAGATTCTGTTTTGCTCACTTAGCAGAAATTCCAGAGTTTTCTTCCCCCAGAAATCTTCCAATGGTATTGCCAACACAAATCAGAAATTTACTGCTGTTGTCACCACCACTGTTCCTGGGATAGATTCTGGAAGGAATTTCTTAGGGTTAGTGGGGACCAACAATGGGGTGAAGCTGTATGTTCACAAACGCCTCAACTTTTCAATTCATTATACATTTTTTACTAGGGCTGGGGATGCAGCATTGTAAGCTTAACATTGAAAGGCGGGTTCTCGGGGCCAGCAGATGACATAATAGGTACATCCCTGGACTCTCACATAGTTGACCACAATTCAGGTCCTGGACCTGGCAGCTTAAAACTCATGCCAGAGATGTGTGCATTTGTATCCAAAATCCCAAGAGGTGAATGGAGGAGAAGGGATTGTGGTGTGGTCATCCCCCATGGGGGGTGATTTCTCACTTTCTGTCTCTCTGTCTCTCTCTCTCTGTGTTTCCAGTGAGCACATGCATCCTATAGTAAAAATCTCCCTTAAAAAAAGAAAGAAAAAGAAAGAAAGAACAAGGAAAGAGAAAGAAAGAAAGAAAGTTCTAATGGTGAGATAGGTTTTGGGGTGCAAGATATTTATTAGCAATTAATATCAAGGACAGAAAGGGGGATGAAGCAGGATTAGGCAGAGGGAGAAGCCAAACTATTAATACAACACAGGCCTGCTCAGTGGAAAGGCGGATCTGGAGTGAGTACTGCTCTTCAGAGTCATCCCAAAACAAATGTCTGGGACTTTATATTCCTAAAGTAAGTGGCCAGCCCTTGCTCAGTTGCTAGATGCAGACTACTCCAGGAAGAAGGTGGCCTTGAGCACAGGGACTCTGCCGCTAAAGCAGACCAGAAACAGCTGACAGCTGAGGCTGTTGCTGATTGCACTTCCCACCACTGGTCAGCACATCCTGGCTTGAAAAGGGATCTCCATGGTGCATATCGATGTCTACCACACTGACGGGTTAGTGCAAACCAAGGAGAAGGGGGAAAGCTGAGGAGATTGAAAGATGAGCACAGGGTAAGGTATGAGGTAGCTGGGCCACTGAGGTGTAAGGCCAAATTCCACTTAGTCCTAGGTCAGGGAAGACACCGGAGTCAAAGGCAAATTCCGAGACAGGTGTGAGCAGCTGGTCAGGAGACAGGTGCCTGGTGACCAGTCAGACACAGGGTCAGAGTCATGGGTGTGAGAGCCACACAGGAGAGGCAGAGAGCCTGGTTTGCCACTAACGTGTATCCGTTCACTCACGAAGCAGCTTGTACGGAGCATCTACTCTGTGCCAGGCACTGCGTTACATCACGAGGCCTGAGACATCAACAACTGACACACAAGGCTTCAGACTGGAGGGCAGACGCCTCGTGGAAGGGCTGCCCAAACACATGGATTCCTTCCTCTATGGGGATGGCTTCGATGCACAGTGGGACCTGACGACCATGTGAAGTCTATCCAGTTTGGGAGCCAAGTGAATGCAATTCACTTCCCTACTCTGGCAATTGTAAACAGTTGTGGAAACACTCCAGAGCGGGGATTGTTGGAGCAGAGAGCTCACACTGGCAGGGCCTTTGACTGGCCCATGCATACTCCACTGCATTATTTTAGTACCTGAAAGTTGAAGATAACTCACACTTCTATTAATAGGAGATTAATCAAATAATTAGTCTTGCAGTCATATCATGCAATATATTTTCATCGAAATGATGATGGAAAGCTGCATGTATTGGCATGAAATATATCTATGCCACATTATTTGAAAAATAAGCATTTAATTACATTAAAATGAAAAGACTCAATGCATACCAAACACCTTTTTATCTATGGGGGAAGGGACTAGGCGTGTGTTTCACTTTGTTCTGAAACATTTTTCCACCTTTATACCTCTGCAACAAACACATTACCATTTTATTAAGAGCAATGAATTCTCACTTTCGAAAATGCACAAAGGAGTCTAAATGGCTCACCCATTAGACCCCTCTCTGTACCACCTCACGCTCTCAGCCAGTCTGTCTCCTGGCCGCTTGTTCTCGTCCAGCCTGCCCTTCAGTGACCTGCTCCACAGAGCCTCCCATGATCTGCCAGGCCTCACCTCTTGCTCACAACTCATCCTCTTGGCCTGGGCCCCAACTTCCTTAGTACGGCTGAGGCCGGGCATTGCTCAGTGTCCACATGGCACAACTCCAACGGGGAGGCGAAGGAGCTGGACAGGTCACTGACAACCCACTGGCCAAGAGGAGGCAGAATGTAACTTCCCCCAGAAGACAACCTGTGCAACTGAGCAGTAAGTCGTGTCTGACACCAGCATGGGGGATGGCTGACACACCGCCGCGCTCGCTCTCCCTCCCCGTCTCCACTCCTTCCTTCCTGAGCTGTACTCTCTAATACAGCAACAGCACCCAAGCTTCCGCCTCAGGCTCTGCTCTTTGGGGAACCCAAGCTAAGATAGTTGGTTTCTTAGATTAGGACAAAACGTCCCAGGATCAAACTTTCCCGTGCGGCCGTCAATCAGGTGCAGATGCTATTTCTGGTTCCGGACCACACAACTTATGTTGTGTAGAAAGAAGCTCTTGGCCTCAACCTCCCACCCACTAAAGGGAAAATCTAGATTCTGATCTGGGCCCGTCCTACTTCCGCTCTTGATGAGAGTTTTAACGAGTGCAGATTTGCCAGTTCCCTTGCTTTTCACTCAACCAGGAAACTGTAAGCAGAGGGAAGTGCTTACGTCCCCCCACTCCCCACAATTCAGAGCGTTTGAACTATTAAACGTGATTCTTCTTTTGAGAGAGGGAAGTCAGAAGACAGAGATGCAGAAATGTCTCCACACCCTTCACCTTCGTCTGGAATCTGGTGTCCAGTACAGAAACACTGGGCTCCTTGTTCAGTCCAACATCTGGCCTCGGTACGCCTACCAGAGCACTTTCAGATGTGCCTTTATGAGGAATTCCTTCGGGCCCTGGGGAACCATCCAAAAGAAAAAGGAAGTCTATTATACCGAGTGGTGCCATTCACAATTCCAAATAGATTACTACCAGGCCAATGCCATACACCAATGGAAGCTCTTGCATGGGACTTATTTGCAAGTGTCACTCATAGTACAGAAATTGCTTTGCACCTAAATATATGATAATGTAGCTGAAACACCTGCTAAAGATTAAGTGCATATTTTTCTCCTTCTTTAATGTTAAGACACTGAAAGTAGTTCCATCTGAAGAAAGAAGTACTGGGGTAACTATTCTGGGAACGGGGTAAGAGCCCCATAATTTCAAAAGAGGGATCAACTCTGTTGTTGTTACACTCCAAGAATAGGAGAACACCACCAGATACCACAGGCCCTTGGGACGCCTGGGGATTGGTTAACACCTGTTGTCACCCTCAGTCAGAAGGTGAGGAACCCATATCCTAGGGATGTACTGGGGCCCCAGAGACAGTAGGCAGGATTTACCAGGCCTACCTAAGGCTATGCAAGCCTTCAACTCTGTTATCTCTGTGTCTCCACAATCCTTCAACATTATAGAAACAGGAGCCTCACCAAAGGATCCCACATGAGGCTTGGAGGAAACCAGAGATCAAGAGAGCTTGTCCAGGGGCTGGCAGATGGCAAGGTGGTTAGGGTGCTGCACTCTCACATGGTCGACTATGGTTTGAGTCCTGGACCTGGTGACTTGCTTTCTCACCTTTTCTCTTTCTCTCTTTGGTAAAATTAAATAATAATAATTAATAAAATTAAAATAATTCAAAAAACAAACAAAAAAGCTGGTCCAAACAACTCAGCCATCATGATGCCGGTCTTAGGCTGACACGGCCATCCAGAAGTCTGCACTCCATGTCTCTGTCATGGAGCTCCCATCAGGAGTCCGTGAACAGGCTTTTCCGTGGAAAAGACCACCTTCCCAAACAGGTGGCTTTTACCAGGGGAAGGCTCGCTCTATCTGAGTTAAAGGTCGAAGGTGGGGACAGAACCAGATGGTGTGGGAGCCGGGGCAGCCTCTGGAACTGCACAAGTCTCGTGTGTGAGGATGAAGGTGCTGGTCCATTTAGAAGGTTTGTGGTAAAGCATCGAGCAGGTCACCAGACTGAGTTTCGACAACCTGGTTGCAGTACTTCCTTACGACAGCCCTTGGCAACTTGATGCAGATGGTGAGGAGATGTTGGGAGTCCTGGACTGGCGTCTCGTGGGAGAGGGAGAACACGGGAGGCTCGGGTGGGTGCCCGTGTACCACGGAGGACCACTGCCCTGCAGCCTCCCACCAGTCAGCCTGTCCCACTGTGTAAGCCCACCGTCAGGCCGGACCCAAGATCGTGGGCTGTGCACAGTGCTCATTTCAGGGAAGCAAAGGACGGAGAGAGATGTCTTTTCCGGAGAGTTAAAGAATCCATCTGTTTTAGGGAACCAGCAGTTAGCGTAATGGCTATGTCACTGGACTCCCACGTAGTCGACCGCGGTTCACGTCCTGGACCCGGTGGCTTAGAACTCACGCCGGGCGCATGTGCGTGCGTGCCCAAGATCCCAAGAGGAGAATGGAGGAGAAGGGATTGCGGTGTGACCATCCCCCCTGGGGGGTGATTTCTCGCTTTCTGTCTATCTCTCTCTGTCTGTCTGGCGAGCGCACGCACCCTATAGCGAAAAAAAATCTCTCCAAAAAAAAAAGAAAAAAGAATCCATCTGTTTTGTGAGGAGGTTGGAGAAGAAGATTTTTATTTGGGACTCTTAGTTTTGTGAGAAACTCAAGCCCCATCCTGCATGTGCGCCTACCCCTCGCTGCTTTACCTGGCTGAGGCGCTGAGAGAGGAAACAGAATCCTCCAGCCTGCACCTGACCTAGAGTTTACACCCTCGCTGGAAAGCCAAGATGGGGTCGCTGAACAGAGAATCTCGGAAAGCAATGGACACTTAAGTACCATATGATTCATATAAATTACCAACATTATTATCTTTAGGATTTTACCATAGTGCACATATGCTTGCCAAAGAGAGAGGGAAAGTGAGAAATCATCCCCTCGGGGCAGTGGCCACACTCGCCTCTTCTCTCCCACTCTCCTCTCAGGATTTTGGGCATCCACACACACACATCTGTTCAAAATGCTATCATTTTAGGGACCAGCAGGTGGCATGGTGGCTAAGGTGCTGGACATTCCCACATGGCTGACTATAGTTCGAGTTCCAAACCTGGTGGCTTGCTTTCTCACTCTCTCTCTCTCTCTCTGGTCAAATTAAAATAAATGAGGGAATAAATACAATTAAATAAATAAGTTTTTAAAAACGCTATCACTTTAAATACCAGTTCAGAAGACTAACCTTGAATTATAGGGCCTTGTCAGTCTGGGGTGTCTTGTGTGAGATAAACAGCCACAAGATGTGGGGGCTGACAGTTCGCATCCCCCCTGCTCCACCACCCCCCACAACATGGTGGCTCAGAACACGCAGACCTGAGCGTTTTGCCCGTCTGTGCATGGACTCTTCTGGAAGAAACAGAGCAGACCGCTATGCTGTCCACACGTGTTCCTCGCCCTTTTCTTAAAGTCTCAATCTTGACATTTTAATTCATTTTTCCTCTGGTGGTTGTAAGGCGGTGAGTCAGGGTGGTTGGTTTATGTTCTGGTTTCCCCGGGTGTGCGGATGTGGGCCAGGCCAGAAACAGCTGTGCACTGACCCCGCCGAGCACGCCAGGGGAAAGCTCTGCCTGGTGCGAAGGCACATGTGAGGGACGGGGAGGGGGAGGGGGAGAAGGCCGAAACATAATCAGCAACAGGTCTTCCCAGAGGGACAGAACTCGTCAAGGGACACGGCAGGACGCATCACTGCCAGGAACGCAATGCACTTCTCAGCCCCAGGAAAGGCGACCCTGGCCCATTTGGGAGCCCAGTCACTGGTTCTGACCCGAGCGGGTAGGGAGTGAGTCCCTAAGGGAGACCCTAAGGTAGGGAGCCCTGAGGGACGCGAGTGTGGCCATGCGGCTCCAGGAAGGAGCCGACGTCTGTTCCGTCTGTGTATGGGCCTGTGGGGGACACTACGAAGCCACCAGAAGACACGTTATTCCCCTGGCCCGGCTCTTTGGGAATCTACTGGGTCAGTGGAAAAGTCACGAAGCATTTTTGCACCAAAACATATTTCATGACTTTGCTGCCCTTGACTCCTCTCCCTTCCATAAGTTGTCTTTGTTATTGGATTTTGTTTTCCTTCTTATCAGCTTTTCTTCCTGCTTCAGACCTTCAATCAGACACGCAGGCTCCAAGAATGCTGTCACCACAGGCTCGTTGAGCCTAGGGCTACAGCTCTGGGGCACAGGGCGGAGAATCGGGAACAGAGAAAGCCTGAACATTCTCCTGTTGTTTAGAAACGCATCTTGGTGGTCTACACACTTGGCCTTCAGCTCCAAGAAGCTCCTGTTGGACCTGCCACGTCCCCTGCTGTCAGTCTCAGATGTGACACTGACGTCTTCCTTGTATTGCTTCTGCTCCAACCACCGATCCTTTACAAATAATCACCTTGCCTTGCACAAAGCTGCTCTCGCTTCTATAAGTTAGGGACGAAGTCGTGGTGCCTTTCCACTTACTCCCAGTCCTAAGCTATTGGTTTTCCAGATTCTCAGAGCTTTGGCCATTCGGGGTCGTCTCCAGGGAAGTATCTTCTCCAGGGCGCTCCGGAGAAGTCTGCTGATGGACACTTAGCCAGGCTTTCACATTCCCCTCGCGAATCAAATCTCCCCAACACACACCTCTCACGAAGGCGCGCTGTACAGTCAGGGTGTCACACTGAGTCTCGGAGTGTGTGGTTTCCTGAGAACTTGAAGCCAGCCATCTGGGCTAACCGAAAGATGAGACGCCTTCCCACCACATAATCCAAGTCCAAAGTGAAGGCCAAGCGAACAGGAGAGAACCGAAGAATCGGAGTGTTTGGGCCTTTCTAATTCACTTGTTTGGGCCTGCTTTGTTTTCTTGAGTATTTGTACGTGTGAATGCATGATTTGTTTTGGTCAGATGTTCATAGGCTCTCAGCCAGGTCCCAGGAGAGGGGCGGTGTGGGGAGGATTGGGGGGTGTTGGAGGGTCCCTCAGGGAGGAAGACTACTGAGCCAGGAAATGGGCGTGAGCTTGGACCGTGGCTTTTGTTTGCTCCTTGCGGGACTCTGAAGACTTCTCAAAACCGTTACACCTGTTTTGCATACTTTCGGACTTTTATGGGAGCGCCAATTTACAGGATAAATGAAGTTTTCTGGGCCAGCTCTGAGGCACAGAGGTAATGCCCTGCTCAGGAAAGCCAGATCCCATACGGGGTCCCCAGCTGGAACCCTCCACTCAGTCTGCCTGGAACATGCCAGGCACACGCAGTGCCCGAAAGCCAATAGCTTGGCAGACTGGAAGGCGAGGACCGCGGCATGATCGAGCCCTCTGGAGGGGGCTTCTCTTTCTCTCTCTTGTGCATGAGAAATTAAAAAAAGATTTTTCAAGGTCCAATGGTAGGTCTTCAAAAAGTTCATAGAAAATGGGGGCATAGTGGTGTCCACCCTATGGCAAAAAGTTCATAGAAAATGTGTATTATGGGGACCAGCAGTTGGCATAATGGCTATGTCGCTGGACTCCTACGTAGTCGACCGCAGTTCGCGTCCCGGACCTGGTGGCTTAAAACTCACGCCGGGCGTGTGTGCGTGCGTGCCCAAGATCCCGAGAGGAGAATGGAGGAGAAGGGATTGCGGCGTTGCCATCCCCCCTGGAGGGCGATTTCTTGCTTTCTGTCTCTCTGTCTCTTTCTGTCTGTCTGGCGAGCACAAACCTCTCAAAAAAAAAAAAAAGGTGTGTATTATGAAAAAAACTAGAGGGCCAGCTGGTGACGGGGTGGTTAAGAGGGCTGGATAGCACATCGCTGACTATGAGGTTTGAGCCCCAGACCCAACAGCTCGAAAACATACTGGACACGTGTGCCCGATTCCAAAAGGAGAGTAGTGAAGGGATGGCGGCAAGACCATCTCCCCTGGGGTGCTTTCTCTCTTCCTTCTCTTTTACCCTCGCTCTCTCTGACTTTCTGGTAAGCACATGCACTCTATAGCAAAATTACAAAACAAAACAAAACAAAACAAAAGCAAAAACAAACTAGGCATGGATCTCAGACATTTCTGCACTGAAAGAAAACTGTACTTTATTTCCCACACTTTCTGAAGTCTCGTTGTATGTTCCTTTCCAGCAGAGCTGGGGTCCACTTCTACAATCCCTGGGGTGCCTGCAAGAGTCCTATACGAAAAGACATTCCAGGTATGTGTATTTGGTAAATTTAGATGAATTCTCCAAAGTTATGTGGAATTCAATTTTTCTAGGTTGAATCGTGTTTAAAATGTATGGGGAGAGGCCGGCAGGGGTGTGGTGGTTAAGGCACTGGACTCCTATACGGCTGGTCACAGAGTCCCGGAACTTGTGGCTTGAAAATCACACTGGGCATGTGTGCGTGCGTGCCCCAAATCCCGAGAGGATGGAGGAGGAGGGATTGCGGCACGGTCATCCGCCCTGCAGGGGCGATCCCTCACTTTCCCTCTCTGTCTCTGTCTCTCTCTGGCAGGTGTACACATCCTATGGAAAAACCTCAAACGGAGTACATTCCCAAGAGCACTGCATTGGATCATACTGCAAAATGAGTACTGACCTCCTGATTTATTTTATTTGCAGACAGAATTAAGTTTATCATGTTTCCTTAAAACTGAGCACAAAGGGAGGACCAGCAGGTGGCATGGTGATTAAGGGGCTGGACACTCCCACATGGCCAACTGCGGTTCGAATACTGGACCTGGTGGCTTGCTTTCTCACTTTCCCTCTCGCTATCTCTGTGTATCTCTCTCTGGTCAAATTAAAATAAAGGAATGAATAAATAATATTAAATAAATAGCTATAAAACAAAAACACAAACACTGAGCACAAAGGTCCTCTCTATTCCTTGCTCATTTGCAACGTGGGGAAGACTCGCTGATCTTAGAGATTTCTTCTGATGCTCAAACTCGAAGGTTTTAGAACCTACCTCCAATTAGCAATTACATTTTAAAAGAAGAAAGATTCAGTTACTTTTTCTGCTTTGAGGT
>NW_006160107.1:1211170-1238665 GCF_000334495.1 Tupaia belangeri chinensis | reverse complement strand
TTTGGCTCTCATAGGCTCTTAGTTGGAATGGATCCCTATGGCAAGAGACAGATTGACAAGAGAAAAAACCTGGGAGACGCTCAGTAAATGGACAAAGTTCAGAACGGTGGCTTTCCAGTCCGCCTTGTACAGCATCTTTGTCAAAGCACAGTAGAATTTCAGAGAACCGACAAGGTAAAGGGAAAGGACTTTTGAGCATCCATGCATCTTACAGGAAGGCAAACAAACGGCAGATGGTCTATTTAGTAAAGCTCGTCACGTAGAGCCTGCTGGTGCCAGGCCAGTAAGGGGCTAAGGCGTGTTCAGTGGCTGACCTCTCCGCTCCCTGGTAGAGAAGGAGGCAGTATACCTTTCACCTTGGAAATCTACATCCTGCTTTTAGGCAGAGAGAGGGGAGAGAGCTTTCCTGTGTCTGCTTCTCAACTGTCTTCAGCTCAACAATCCTTTCTACCTCAGGGTGGAATATTCTGGTCTCCTGCAGAGGGATAGGGAGAAAAGGTGGGGTGATTCTTCTTGAGTTCCATGTCTTTTCACTTATTCATAATCAATTCCTTACTGCACTAACAAGTATTCTTATCACGCCAGGCCGCCTCTCACACTGCAGAGCTCTTCCATGTACTCAGGCACCACTGCTCTTAGAGATGTTTCCTTCTCTGCTGTAAATGGACTGAGCTCAGGGATCAGCAGCTGGCATAATGGCTATGTCGCTGGACTCCCATGTAGGTCGACCACGGTTCAAGTTCCAGACCCAGTGGCTTAAACTCACACCAGGTGCGTGTGCGTGCATGCGTGCCCAAGATCCCGAGAGGAGAATGGATTGCGGTGTGGCCATCCCCCCTGGGGAGCGTTTTCTCCCTTTCTGTCTCTCTCTCTCTTTCTGGCAAGCGCACGAGCCCTATAACAAAATCCTCTCAAAAAACAAAACAAAACAAACAAACAACAACAACAAAAAGAAACCAGACTGAGCTCATGGCATTGGGATGAGAGCAAGTGAGCATCTCTCCCCCATGGGGGCTGACTAAAATATATGATATATCTCAACAGCAAAATCCTACACTTAATGCACTGTGTGTGTCTGTGTTCCCACAGGAAAAAAATGAGGAACATGCTTGTTGGATCTTTGCTTTTGATTATATCACTAACTGCATTCAGACGTGCTGATGGGGTGTCATTCAGCCAGACACAGCTGCTTTTCCTCATCAGATAAGACAACATGCTGCTTCCCGTCCAACGAGAATATTGTCAGGAGAAAAACCCTTGATGATTGCACCTCTTTTTTTAACCCCTTTATTTAAAAAACATGGTGACTGTAATAGAAATAGCATGATTACTAAAAAATAATAATTCAGTGGCTAGCAGGTGGCATGGTAATTAAAGCGCCGGACTCCCATCATGGCCAGCCAGACCTGGAGGCTTGAGAATGATGCTGGGAGCGCGCGTGTGCACCTGAAGTTCTGAAAGGAGAACGGAGGCGAAGGGACTGGTGCATGGCCATCCCGCTGGGGGTGATTTTTCACTTGTCCTCTCACTCTCTCTCTCTGTCTTTCTCTGGCAAGCACATGCACCATACAGCAAAAACCTGAAAAAAAACAAACCAAAACGGCAACATCATGCAGCTCAGGAAATGGCTAGAAATGCCACTGGAGAGATAGAGTAGTCCTCAAAATGCGGGGGTCGGTACTACAGACATTTCTCTGCGTACACGGGGTGGGGGTCTTCAAACAGCTGATGGAAAATGTGAATAAACTATGCATAGCTCATTTATTGATTGATTTTGCACCTAAATAAGCGCATACTTTAATTCCATTTTTAGGTGCCAGCCCCTGGCCTGGTGGTTAAGGAGCTGGATCCCAATGGCCTACTGAGCCATCTGAGTTCCAAATCTGGCAGCCTGAAAAACACGCTGGCGTGTTCCCAAAACCCCGAAGGAGGGAGAGAGGAGTGGGGCCGCGGTGCACCATGCTCCTCGTGGGGTGCTCCTTTGCTTTCCCTTTCTTCTTTCTCTCATGAGCAGGTGGGCCTTCCGGCAAATTAAAATAATTATGATAATAAGAATTCCATGTTTTCTTTCCCCATAACATTTTTCAAAGTACCCTCGTATATTAAGATGATTGGTGTCAGCAGATGGCGTAGTGGTTGCATTGCTGGACTCCCACATGGCCGACTGTGGTTTGAATCCTGGACCCAGCAGCTTGAAATTCAGGCAGGGTGCATGTGTGTGCATGCCCAAAATCTCAAGAGGAGAATGAAGGAGAAGGGACTGTGTATATATAGTCAACGTGCTCAAAAGCTTCTGGGGAATAACACAAAAACTCCTCAGCCTGATTTTCAAGGTTTGGTTTGATTTTCAAATATCACACCCATCACTCTCTCTGCAGTCCCTGTTCGCCTGAAAGCCTGAAGTTTCCTTCCTTTAATAAGCTTTGTTCTGGGGCCAGCAGGTGGCATGGTCGTTGGGGTGCAGGACTTAGCTCAAGTCCCGGACCTGGCAGCTCACTCTCTCACTTTCCCTCTCTCTGTCTCTCTCTGAAGAGTGCATGTTCCCTATAGCAAACTAAAAAACAATAATAAATAATTATTTAAAAAACAAAATAATAGACTTCATTACAACTCTGGTACTCTTGCTCAGTGTGTCACGTGATCTAAGATATGAATCACAAAAGAGGTATGGTGAGTTTGCTTTTTAATCATTTTATATCAATTATTTTTTATTATTAAATTACTTTGTTCATGAAAATGGATTAAAAAGACTTTTGTAAAGGTTACCAGACAACTGCTCTGTTTGGCTGCAAACACTGAAACTCCTGTGTTGAGCACTTCAATGATCATCAAACCAGAGATGGGCAGGGCAGCATCCTTACTGCTCGGCACATGGAAGCTGAATCCCTGGGCTTGCAGTCTTTATAAATGAATAAATCTCTATTGTGGAGACTTTCCTCTTCATGGAGGCAACCTACAGAATATAATAAATCACGTCACGTTTATTTGGCAATGCTGATCTTTATTGGGCAATGAATCTTTTGTATATAACAAGTTTATTGGGTAAAAAAAAATCCTTTTTTTTTTTTTTGGAGAGGTTTTTGCTATAGGGCACGTGCGGTTGCCAGACAGACAGAGAGAGACAGAGAGATAGAAAGAGAGAAATCACCCCCCAGGGGGGATGGCCATGCCGTAATCCCTTCTCCTCCATTCTTCTCTCGGGATCTTGGGCACGCATGCACACGCGCCCGGCATGAGTTTAAGTCACCGGGTCCAGGACTTGAACCGCGGTCGACTACGTGGGAGTCCAGTGACATGGCCATTACGCTAACTGCTGGTCCCCAAAAAAGTCCTAATATTAAGCACTTGGATCATCGTGGCATGACTCTGAGTTTCACATCAAGAACTTGTTGTACTAGATTGAGTGGTACCGAAAATTAGTAAAGGGATCATTAGGCTTTAGGTAAACATTTTAAGGTTTGCAGAATAATTTAAATTTGATGGAAGATGAAATTCTTTGGGATTTTCCCTTCGGGTGGATAAAGCAGGCATGCACGTGCTGTTACAGACTTGGCATTCACTGCCGAGGGTAAGCACTAGTGCCTCGCAGGCCATTCGGAGGCAAGATCTGTGCCCAAGCATTGAGTGAACTGGACCTAATTGGCTTGCAGAGTCCCACGAGCAGGCTTTTCTCATCCCATCCCAAAGAACAACCAGTAATGATTACACTAACTGAACTCTTAGCAGTAACTAAAGCAATCTTTCCTATTTATTGACGTCGATGGTTTGAATGGGTTTCCCAAGTCAGTGTCTAGATGTTAGAATTTGGCTGTATTGTAAAGGTATCGAGAAGAAACTTAATCTGTCTATGGGATTAAGAGGTGGAGCCTTCAGGAGTAATTAGGGCGGGGTCTCCAGGATCGCATACAGTGGGTTTATAAGGAGACACAGATATGAGGGCTCTTGTCCTCTGCAGAAGGAGGCCCTCACCAGATGCCGGCTCATGCTCTTGGACTTCTCAGCCTCCAAAATGCTAAGCAAGCGCACCTCTGTTCTCTCAGACTATCTGGCTCAGGAGTTCCTTTCCTTTACCTTTATTTTTTAAGAGAAATTTTTGTATGTGTGCTTACTGGAAAGAGACAGGCAGAAAGCAAGGAATCATCCCAGGGGGTATAGCCAAGTTGCAATTCCTTCTCCTCCATTCTCCTCTCAGGATTCTGGGCACACATACACGCACCTGGCAGGACTTCTAAGCTGCCAGGTCTGGGACTTGAACTGTGGTTGGCCATGTGGGAGTCCTGTGATGTAACCATTATGCCATCTGTGGTCTCTGGACTGTGGTATTTCTATTAGGAACACAGAGGACTACGCCACTCATCCTCTTGGTCACTTCATCTTGCTCACTTAAAGGAGGACACTGGAGCGCTGTGCGAGGTGTGGGGACATGCTTGTCACTGAGTGTCCTGATCCTCCCAGCTGCTGGACACTGGTCACAGGCCACATCAGCCTGCCACCCTGGCTGTCTGAGATTACGGGTGGAGTCTGGGTTCGTTTTACTCTCCTGTTTCTCAGCTCCGAATCCTCTGCTCCACAGCCTGCTCTGTGATGGTGGAGGTAGGACTCCGGGAACCACAGGCTGAAGGACCCTCCCCAGCGGCTCCTGTCCAGCTCTACAGTGTAAAGGAACCGAAGGGCAGGAGAAGGAACGTCCTCCTGCTTTTCCCTGTTCTGTCAAAGTCGCCCAGGCAGTTGGGTGACGGTTGGATCCTACTGCTGTTGCCCACGGCTCCTTCTGGTTCTCGTTAGTACCAGCCCACCTTAGAGATGCTGCAGCAGCTCGGGCAGCCCCTCTTCCCGAGCACGAGCTCGGCACCTCAGGGCCCACTGGTCCGCTCTGGGGTCTCCTTCCTGTCGTGATCATTTCTGAGTTACCCTGATGTTCCTTTCTGCTTTCAGTCCATCTCTACTTGTGTAACCAATTACCTGTATTAAATCCTTTTAAAATTTTATCATAATTATTACTGTTTTTTAATTTGCTCTAGGGCACCTGTACTTGAGAGAGAGAGAGAGAGAGAGGATCTGGGACTTGAATTGTAACCCCCCTCCCCCCATGTGGAAGTCCAGCCTCTTTAGCCAACACGCCACCTGCTGGCTCTAAATCTCATCCTCTTAACGGATTTAGTGTGCTTCTTGTTTCACTGCCTTGACTCTAACTGCGGGAGAGAAGTCATTGGAGGACAAGCCTAGGAAATCGCCTTCTCCAGAACTCCCAGACTCCAATTAAACAATTCATAACTCTTTGAAAATCAATGTCAAATTTAGGTTTAAATTTGTAGAGTAAAGCTAACTCTATGATGCAGTCATGGAAAAGCGCACAGATTTCTCTCCCGGTCATCACACAGAGCAGCTCACTAACCCGAACTTCCTCCTTTGCCCTTTTATCCAAAGTTTATTTCTCCTATGAGGAGATGAGAGACTGGGGGCAGGGGGGTTAGGGGAGCAAACACCTCCAATGGGGTCTTGATGCCATGACACACCCCCAGATTCAGTCAGCCCTAGATGGGCTTGCATGTGCCCAGCACGTTCAGGGAGGGCTCTGGGACATAACCCCAGCCCCTCCCCAGGCTGGTCAGCCTCTCAGAGCAAGGCATCTTACCATGCCCCTCGGAGTCGGCCCTCCCTCCTCCCCAGTGCTGGTAACTGCCTTTCTAGTCTCCATCCTGTAGTTGTCTTCTCTGGAATTCCACACAAGTGGAAATGTACAGTATGCAGCACTTAGGGTCTGGTTTATTGTAGTCATCAAAAATGCACCTGAGATTCCTCCATGTTGCATAACATCACTGAATTTAGTGTTATTACCTCCATGCTACATCAGCATGGTTTAGATTCCTTTGAATGTGTGTTAGTTTTCTATCACCGTGTAACAAATTCTCTCAGATTTATAAATGTAACATTTACCACTTCACAGTGTACTTGAGCCTGAAGTCCATCCTCTGCTCTGGGTAGCGGCGTGGCTGCAATCAAAATGTTGGTCGCATCTGAAGCCGATTCTCTTCTGAGCTCATTGGGTGGGCAGAATTCAGTTCCTTGCAGCTCTAGGACTGAGGTTGGCTTTTTCTTGCTGGTTGTCAGCAAGAGTCTTTCTCAACTCCTTGGCTGTCAGGACTACAGGCTCCTGCCATGTGGTCTGCTTTATGTCATGCCAGTTTGCTTCTGCAAGGCTAGTGGAAATGTCTGTCTCTTGCTTGGAATCCCTTACTTCAGCAAATGCCTGGACCCTCTTCTCATTTTATTTTTTGAGAAGGCAAGGTCTTGTCATGTCACAACACTCCTGCATCAGGCTAGTGGAAATGTCTGTCTCTTGCTTGGAATCCCTTACTTCAGCAAATGCCTGGACCCTCTTCTCATTTTATTTTTTGAGAAGGCAAGGTCTTGTCATGTCACAATACTCCTGCATCAGCCCTCCAGCTGGACTACAGGTGGGCAGCACCAAGCCTATGTGTTCCAGGCTGGGTTTCATGATGTTGCCCAGGCCAACTTTGAGTTCAGGCTTGGGCCTCCTGCCTCAGCTTCCTGATTTGCTGGGATTACAGGCACCTGCTACTGCACCAGTCTGTAGACCGGACCTGGAACCAGCCACCCTGTGGTCCCAGCCTGTGGAGCACAGTGTCTGTGGTGAACTAACTGGTTTTAGCAGTAAGAAACTAATACACGATGTATAAGAGTGAGGGCTATGTCCATCAAGATGTTAAAATAGAACCAGGATTCTTAGACATTTTGACCACAACTCTTGGTAAGAAATGTTTAATCAATATTCAATATGTAAGTAAGCATACAATTGTATACACACACACACACACACACACGATCTAATTTTTTTATAATGTATTTGTTTATTTTTATATTTTCCACAAACATTTATGTTACATATCAAAAAACATTTTGCAGGAACCAGCAGCGTAATGGCTATGTCACTGGACTCCCACGTAGTTGACCACGGTTCGCGTCCTGGACCTGGTGGCTTAAAACTCACGCCGAGTGCATGTACGTGCGTGCCCAAGACCCCGAGAGGAGAAGTGCTGCGTCGCCACCCCCCCTTGGGGGGTGATTTCTCGCTTTCTGTCTCTCTGTCTCTCTCTGTCTGTATGGCAAGCGCACGCGCCCTATAGCGAAAATGCTCTCCAAAAAAAAAAAGGAAAGAAAAATTTTGCTTACTCCATAGTTCTTGACAGTTAATAAACAACTTTCAAAATTTCAAAACACTGAGTTTTAAAGATAATGTTCAAAATATAATCTCGTGATTCTACAACAACAGAGACAATATGGTTTTAAATATTTTTGAGAAAATATTTACATGTCAACTACTCAAACTGTTGAAAGGTAAATGCCCAGCACACAAGTCTCACCTAAACCTTCTCAATTCAAACCTGCCTACTAAGTATTCTGTGATACACCATCTACTAGCAAAGAATATCCAGGTTATTTTATGGTACAAATTCCTTCACATAGCTTCTCTAATCCTCTCTGCCAGGCAGAACTGTTTATGGTGGAAGGCCATCTTTCCAAGAGCTTCTGTTGGCTTACTTGAGATCCACCTTAGTTCCATAGTTTTCTGGTTAATCTTCAGATATGACATTCCAGTCAAGGCCCTGCACAATAACAAGTATTTCCAATTTCTGATTCAATGGAACAGGTATTATTGAACTTATGCAAATAACCCTCCTGCCACAAAATAGGAACACTCCCAAATATTTTCCAATTCCAGAGGGGTCAGGAAGGAAGAAAAGTTTATTCCATTTAAAGAAACAAACTAGAAGAAAAAACATTTTAACAAGTTGCTGAACCTACCAACAGCTCAAAAGAAAGCAAAATCCCTAAATTGGGAAAACAAAGCATAGTTAAAAAATCAGTAATGTTTTACTCAAAAGTCATAAAATTCTCTTTCACCAGTTCAGTCTTATGTTCAATCTTTCTTCTGTTGAATCTGCAGTGTCACTGTGGTCTAATCTTTCCATTTAAATTCTTTTTCTTTTTTGAGAAGTTTTTGTTATAGGGCACATGTGCTTGCCAGAAAGAGAGAGAGACAGAAAGCGAGAAATTCCCAGGGGTCATGGCCATGCCACAGTTCCTTCTCCTCCACTCTCCTCTTGGGATCTTGGGCGCACACGCACACGCACCTGGCATTGAGTTTAAGCCACCAGGTCCGGGACTCAAACCACAGTCAACTACACAGGAGTCCAGGGACATAGCCATTACGCTAACTGCTGGTCCCTCTGTTAAAATTCTTGAAGTTAATATTCAACATTATTATTGATATTTCTTGTCCATAGCATTAAGTTGGTCATTTTCTTGGTGTTTGTTCTCTTATTTCTGTATGTATGTCTTTTTTTTCTGCCAGAGCACTCCTTTCAGAACTTCTTGAAGTGTGGGTCTGGAATTGGCAACTTTTCAGGTCTTGCTTATTGGAGAATGTTTTTATCCTTTCTTTCCATATGAAGGATAATCTTGCCAGATACAGCATTCTTGGTTGAAACTGGTTTTCACTGAAGACTTTGAATGCATTTCCCCATTCTTTCCTTGCTTGCATTGAGGTCTGAGGTTAGCCTGATGGGATAATCTCTATAAGTAACCTAACATTTCTCTCTCGCCAATTTTAGTATCTTGATTTTGTCTGTGGATATTGCCAATTTGGCTATGATGTGCCTTGGGGAAGATCTTCTTGGGTTGATTCTGTTAGGGGTCCTTTGTATTTCTTGGGTCTGGATATTTGAATGACTCGCTAGATTGGAAAAGTTTTCTTCCAGGATTTTATGGGATAGATCATCAATGCCCTGATTAGTTTTTTCACCTTCTGAGATACCGATTATCTGGATGTTTGGGTGCTTAATGGTGTCTAGTATTTCTCGTATAGTAGTCTCATTTTTTTGGTGTTATTTTCTGGTTGTTTTTTCTGGGTCAGAGGTTTTGCCTTCAACACCTGAGAGTCAATCTTCTGCATGGACTAATCTGCTTTTAATACTTGTAATACTTTTTTTTTTCTTGAGAGTTTTTTGTTATAGGGAGCGTGCGTTCGCCAGAAAGAGAGAGAGAGAGACAGAGGGACAGAAAGCAATAAATCACCCCTCAGGGGGGATGGCCACACCACAATCCCTCCTCCATTCTCCTCTCGGGATTTTGGGCACGCACGCACGCACACGCATCTGACATGAGTTTAAGCCACGATACTTTATGGTGTGTATTTCCTCTTTCAGATCATGCAAGAACTTCCTCACCTCCTGGAACTCGTCTCTTTTCTCCTGCATCTTCTGGAGTTCAGTGTCTCTCAGCTCTTGCATCTCATGTAGTTTTACTATTATGAATATTCTGAAGTCTCTACCAGACATTTCCACGAGTTCTACTGTACTGTCTGTGGATGATGAGGGATTGTTCTTTTCCCTTAGGAGAGAGATCTGTTCTTGGTTTCTCACATTTCTTTTGCCTCTGTGGTGGTTTCTGGTCATTCTTGTCTGAGTATTCGGGGGTTCTAGAGGAGTTTAGAGCGCAGCTTCCCTGAACACGCCAGGACACACCTCAGATTTAAAATGATTTCTTCTCAGGAGCCCATATTGGTGCCACTGGGCTAAGGACCCAACAAAGTACGGACTATGCCAATGTTTTTGCAGAACGCTGAGTTCTGTTTCAGTGGATGGCAACTGGGGATGATCTTGCAGCCCAGGGGACACTGGGCAGTGTCTGGGAGACACTTACTGTAACACCTGGGAGGGGGGTTGCTGCCAGGAATGCTCCTGCTCTTCCTGCTCCAATACGCAGGATGGTCCCCACCAATATTGCTACTTACTTACTGTCCTGGCTCAGATAAGAAGAGCAGTCTAAGAAATTCCACAGTCTTCCTTCTACAATAGCTCTTAACCCACCAAAGAGCCACTATGGAGTTTTCCCAAACACTGAACGTGTCCATCCAGGTAAGATATATTCAGGCATAAGAAAAATGGCCTCCAGGCAGATCTGCAGACCCAGTGGACTTGCTGAGCTAGACTGAGCCATGACTGAATTGATTACTCAGTCCCCGCCTGTTCCCACTGTTAATGGTGGCATTAACAATGCCTCCATTGTTGGTCCTCAGGACCAATGTCAGCTCAGAAACGGTGCCCAATAAAGTTAAACAACGGAGTATTTTCCATTCCCCAGTATTCAGTTCCCAAGCGCCTTTGGGTGAGTGCTGGGGAGAATCATTACCTTACACACTTGCTATGGTACAGCAGGGTCCTTCCTCCCTCCGCCCTTTCAATCAACAAGTTCTCGGTTTAAGAACTGGCTCAGAACCAGCAGTGGATGGACAAGGGGTTGTGGCAGCTGTTCGGCATCCTGATCATCCACTTGAGATTTCTGTGGGGAAATGCCCGTGCACCTAAGGAAGGCATGTTCCATTAACTGTTGTACAACTCACTGCAGACCGCAACCCTGGGCCGCAGCTCTGACCTTCGATTCGAGGTCAGGTACCTCACCCATACTGCTCCTGGCAATTCAGAGCCACGTGACTTCTGTTAAGACCTCATCCTCCTCTCTGGTATCAGGGGACCCAGTTGTGTGACACTGCGTCTCCTGAGGACAGCCACTACCCGAGCTTCTAAATGATGCCGGCGACACTGAGCAGCACGTCCCTTGTGGCCAGGCCCTCCTGTCTCACCGTGTGCTCACTCTGGCACACACACTCCCCTGACCTCTGATCCCGTCTTCTCGTCGGCCTCTGGCAGTTGCAGTTTTACCTCACGTGGTAGGCCAAACTAAAAGGCTCAGGCTTTCTCTGGTCTTTTTTTTTTTTTTTGAGAGATTTTCAGTATAGGGCACGTGTGCTCGCCAGACAGACAGAGAGAGACATAGAGACAGACAGCAAGAAGTCACGCCGCAATCCCTTCTCCTCCATTCTCCTCTCGGGATCTTGGGCATGCATGCACATGTGCCCGGCGTGCGTGAGTTTTAAGCCACCGGGTCCGGGACGTGAACCGCGGTCGACTACGTGGGAGTCCAGCGACATAGCCATTATGCTAACTGCTGGTTTCCTCTCCGGTCTTTTGAGACCATGTGTTAGCAATATCTTCCCAGTGCTAAATATTTTACTCTGAAGAATGCGTAAATAAAAATAAGCTCTCATCCAACTTCATATTCCATCCCCCTTGCCTTAGAACTTCAGGGCCCAGACCCATACATACTCTCACTTCTCTAGGTTTGGTTTCATCCAACTTCATATTCCATCCCCCTTGCCTCAGAACTTCAGGGCCCAGACCCATACATACTGTCACTTCTCTAGATTTGGTCTGGCATGTTATGCTGCTAAGTCAAGTCCAGGGCTTACCTCAGCTTCTTCTGTCCTCTAGCTGTCAGTCTTCAATCCCTTCTCTTCCATTCTCCTCTTTGGCATTTGGGTATACGTGCACATGTGCTGGATGTGGTTTTCAAACCACCAGGTCCAGGACTCAAACTGTGTAGTTGGCCATGTGGGATCTAGTGCCTTAACCTCCACACTAAACCGCCTAGTTACCTGCTGGCCCCTATGAGTCTTTAAATGCTGCAAAGAAGTCTCTGGCTTCATGGTGGCCTCATCTGGTGATTAATCATCCTCGGCATTTCTCTAAAGCATCGACTGCCTCGAAATAGCCACTCAGTTCCATGCTTTTTAGTGACTACTTCCTTGGACTTCCCAAATGTGTGACACAGTAGATGGGTGGTATGCCACTAGGATCAGAGCGTGACACAGGGTCTGAAGGAAGTGGGATGAATCAGAGGGAGAGGGTAAACTGCAATGCAGTCACCAGGAGGGAAGCGACACACCGGGGCCTCTCTGAGCTGTGCCGCCTTAGCCAAGGGGGCGGGGTGTTTCTCACTGGGAAACTCGGTGAGTGCTCCCCTCCAGCACAGAGGGACTGAGTGCCTCATCCTGGAGCGTGTGCACAAGAGCAGCCCCCGCAGACACTGTAGCCTCGGCATAAAAATGTCACCAACACTGTGGGTGCCGAAATGCTCTGTAGGGGAAGGGAGGGCCGTGTGTCTTTAGAGCTGCACGGTCAAGCATTTTCAACTGCTCTGACAGTCCCCTCTGAGCACACCACCCATTCATCATGGTCAACACTGCTTTGCTTTCAGTTTTAGGGGTCCCTTTTTCAAAATTAATTTTGTTTACTGATTATGTAAAATATTTACATGGTTCTCAAACAAGATCCACTTGGAGAATTCTAGCTTCTATTCCCAACCTTCTGTCCTGTTTCTTCCCTCTCACTATATATTTTTAAAAATATGTATAATTATTCTTCCAAATATTCTTAAAAATACAAGCAATAGACACACAGTTACTCTGTTGTTTTCTTAGATAACTGACAGTATGCTGTGATGGTTAATTTTATGCATCAACCTGACTGGGCCACAAGATGCCCAGATACCTGGTCAAACATTATTTTTCTGTTGAGGGTGTGTTTGGGTGAAATTAACATTTAAATCAGAAGACTAAGCAAAGCAGATGGCCTTCCTTAAAGAGGGTAGGCCTCATCCAATCACTGTAGGCCTGAATAGAACACAAAGGCTGGACCATCCTTGAATGAGAGAATCCCTCCTGTCTGCCTTCAAATGGAGACATCGGCTTCTCCCTGCTCTTGGACACAGTCTGAAAGCCGTAGCTCCCTGGGTCCGGGCATGCTGGCCTTTGGCCTGAACTGCAGCGACATCGGCTTCTTCCTGCTCCTGGCGCACGTCTCGCAAATGGCTCCCTGGGTCTCGGGCATGCTGCCTTTGGCCTGAACTGCAGTGCCAGCAATCCCCTCTTCAGGCTGCTGACTCACCTGATCCTGGATGCAACAGCCTCTTTAAGACAGTGTGACCCAGTTTCTGGTAATAGATCTTCTATTGGTTCTGTCTGCTGGGAACCCTGATATGCATACTGTATGTCCCTCTTGCTCCTTCCTCTGTTCGCTGAACAGTAAATCCTAGGGGCCACTCTGTAGCAACAGACAGAAGCCACGCCTCATTCCTTTGGGAAGCTCCAGAAGATTCCGCTGCAAGGATGTAGCCCAGCTTTCCAGTCTCCTGATGGACATCTCAGTCGCTCCCATCTTTTGCTATTATTACTAGTGTGGTAGTTTCTACAATTTACGCAGTCATTTCCCTACTGATGGGCACATAATGTATTTCTGACTTACTTTAGTATACAAAGATGCCATGGAAGGTTATCCAAACACAGAATCCAGAGTAGGTCATGAGGTATGCGGTATGTTCACAGGATTGAGCATATTCTTTTTCAAAACATGATAGAGTGGAGTCAGCAGGTGGCATGGTGGGTAAGGTGCTGGACTCCCACATGACTGACCACAGTTAGAGTCCTGGACCCAGCGGGTTGAAAATCAGGCCAAGTACCTGGGGTATAGCCCAAATCCTGAGAGGGAAGAGGGAGGAGAAGGGATTGTAGTGTGGCCATCCAGGCCGATGGGCAATTTCTTACTTTCTGTCTGTGTCTCTCTGGCGAGTGTATATCCTATGGCAAAAATCTCTCAAGGGAAAAAAAAAAGATACAGTAAAAATTACATCTCCACTATCAATATCTGAGAGCTTTTGCTTTGCAGTATTCTCTCCAGCAATGGATACTGTCGCCTCTAATTTTAACTAATATGATAGGTAAAAATAAAGTCTAAGTGTTTAACTCGCACTCTGCCCACTTGTGAGGTGGGCATTTACTGCCATCAGTACTTGGCTTTCCACCGCTGGCCTGTTTCTACTCTTCACATGGGGTTATCCTTTTCTTACTCATCTGTGAGTTCCTAGTAGGTCAGAAGCATCAATTCTCCTTTTCAAATTACACTGATTAGTTTGTAGGTTCATAAAAAATATTTTAAACCTTGCTATATACTTTGCCAAGATCGAGTTTTCTCTTTGGGCATTCTACACACACTTAGAGTAACATGGAGTCATGTCCTAAACGCTACAATCTAGTTCATTTACCCTGACACTCCAAAGGCATAGCTGCCTTAAATATGAGTACTGAAGAGTCAATCTTACAATATTAAAAATCAGACTTACTATTCTCATGAACAGACTGGCATTCTATCAATAAACTTACAAAATAATCAAGCCAAATATTTAACCCTGAATTGTATTTCCCAAACTTACTAAAATCTAAAATGCATTCTTTCCCTGAATCCCTAGCTTCCCGTTCCAATCTAGGCTAATGTCCTTAGGTCTGCTGTGCAGATATGGTTCTGGGCCTCACCAACCTCAGCGCTCATCTTTCTCCTGTGCAGCACTGACCGGCAACTAGATACCGTGTCTTTCAAAATGTATTCCCTTATTTTAGTGGTAAACATCTTTCAGGAGACTTTGGTAAAAGAGGACATGAGGAGCACATTTCTTTGAGGCATGTTTGAAAAAATATTAACTATACCCTCACACATGACTGAAAATCTGGCTGACAGAATTCTGGGTTGAAAATTATTTCTCTTCAGAATTTTGAAATAATTTCTCCTCGATTTTCGGTGTTGGATGTTGATTCCTGGTTCTCTGTAAGCACCTTGTGTTTACCCCTCCCTCTCCACAGACTTAGAACTGGTAGCACCACAATGATGTATCTCGATGCTATGGTCTGCATGTACACCCTGTAACATTCTTATGCTGAAACCCACTCCCCAGTGCAACAGTGTTAGATGGGGGCTTTAAGAGGCAATTAGGTCATGAAGGTGAACACCTCATCAGAGACTAGTGTTCTTATGAGAGAGGCCCAAGAAACCTTGTTTGCTCCTTCCTCCATGTGAGAACACAGCAGAGAAAGGCAACTTCCATGAGGAACAGGCCTTCACCAGACATGCAGTGTCAGCACCTCAACTCTGGATTCCCAGCCTGCAAAACCCTGATAGACAAAGGTGTGCTGTTTATAATAAAGTTGCAAAGTACAGTATTTTGTTATAGCAGACTGAATCCACACTCCTCCAAATTCATACACTGAAACCCTAGTCCCCAAGGAAATAATATGAAGCGGGGAGCCTTGAGAAGGCAATTAGGTCATGAGGGCACTCCCCACACATGCACTTGTAACAGGAGGCTCCAGAGACAGCTCCTTTCACCATGGGAGAAACAGTAAGATGCCTTCTATGAACCAAGAAACAGGACCCCAGGAGACACCAAATTTGTAAGTACCTTGATCTTGGGCTTCTCAGCTTCCATTGACTTTTTTTTTAAGAGAGATTTTTGCTATAGGGCATGTGAGCTCACTGGAGAGAGAAAGAGAAACAGGAGACATAAAGTGAGAAATAACCCTCCAGGGCAAATGGCCATGCCACGGGCCTTCTTCTCCATTCTCTTCTCAAGATCTTGAGCATGCATGCACACAGGCCTGGCATGAGTTTTAAGTTGCCAGGTCTGGGACTCGAACTGCATCGACTACGTGGGAGGCCAGCACCGTAACCATTAGGACATCTGTTGGTCCCTCCATTGACTTTTTATAAGCTACCCAGTTCAAGGTACTCTGTTACAGCAATCTGAATGGACTAAGACACTCAGTCTGGGTCTTTCTTCATTCATTGCTAGACATCTGGTCACTTCAGCCTAGGAACTCAAATTCCTATGATCTAAGTAATTTTAACATTTGTGTGGGATGAGCAATTTTTTCTCCTTTTCTGTCGATCTCCTCTACCCTCCCCCTCATGGAATTCGTAGTAGGCGGTCAAATATTAAATTACCTGAGGTGATTCTCTTATGTTTATTTTCCATCTACTGGGTTGTTAGAAAAGTCACGATGCATTTTTTCTTTCCTTTTTTTTTTTGGAGAGGTTTTTGCTATAGGGCGCGTGTGCTCGCCAGACAGAGACAGACAGAGAGACAGAAAGTGAGAAATCATCCCCCGGGGGATGGCCACGCCTCAATCCCTTCTCCTCCATTCTTCTCTCGGGATCTTGGGCACACACATGCGCCCAGTGTGAGTTTAAGCCACCGGGTCTGGGACTCGAACCGTGGTCAACTACGTGGGAGTCCAGCGACATAGCCATTACGCTAACTGCTGGTCCCCAAAAGTCACTATGCATTTTTGAAAATGTAGCAAAATATGTCAAGATTTTTCCAACAACCTAGTATTTGTCTTTTTTATTTATTGCTTTTCATTTGCCAGAGGGCCATGTGCTCACTGGAAAGACAGAAAGAAAGAAAAAGTAGGAAAATCACCCTATATGGGGGATAGCCACATTGTAATCCCTTCTCCTTCATTTCTCCTTTTCAGAATTTGGGCATGTGTGGGACCAGCAGTTAGCGTAATGACTATGTCGCTGGGCTCCCACGTAGTCGACCGCAGTTCGAGTCCCGGACCTGGTGGCTTAAAACTCACGCTGGGCACATGTGCGTGCGTGCCCAAGATCCCGAGAGGAGAAGGGATTGCGGCGTGGCCATCTCCCCTGGGGGGTAATTTCTCGCTTTCTGTTTCTCTGTCTCTCTCTGTCTGTCTGGCGAGTGCACGTGCCCTATAGCAAAAAAGCTCTCCAAAAAAAAAAAAAGAATTTGGGCATGCGCACACATGTACCTAGTATATTTCTCAAGCCACTGGGTCTGGGACTCCAGCCATGTGGGACCCAACTGCCTTAACCACCATGCCATCAGGTAGTCCTTTTTTGTCACACTGCAATCCCTTCTCCTCTCGTGATCTTGGGCACGCATGCATACACGTCTGGTGTGAGTTTAAGCCACTGGGTCCAGGACGCGAACTGTGGTCAACTATTCCCCCCCCCCCCTTTTTTTTGAGAGGTTTTTGTGACAGGGCATGTGTGCTCGCCAGAAAGAGACAGAGACAGATAGAGAGACAGAAAGTGAGAACTCACCCCCCAAGGGGAGATGGCCACGCCGCAATCCCTTCTCCTCTCGGGATCTTTGGCACGCATGCATATGTCTGGTATGAGTTTAAGGCACTGGGTCCGGGACTCGAATGGCGGTCGACTACGTGGGAGTTCAACAACACAGCCATTACGCCATCTGCTGGTCCCAGCTACCCCTGCCTTTATATTCTACTTTCTGGTAATCACCTCAACTTTGCCTTCTAATTCTTCCATTAAATATTGCATATTTCATTTTTACAGTATTTAAAAATATATCCAAGAACTGTATTTTTTTTTTTTAATGCTCCTCTCCACCACTTTTTCTGCTCTTACTCTTAATCTTCTATTTCTCTAGGTTAGATTAGCCTGATGGCCCTGGAAGCAGAGCCTGTGATAAAAGCTAATTTACAGGTAAATTGGGGGGAATGTATCCCCAGGAAAATATAAGAGCATGTGGACTGAACAGGGGAGGAAAATATTTAAATAATAAAAATATGTAGTAGAGACTTGGTAAACACTATACAATTGATTCACAATGCCATGTACTCTCTGAGAACTACTTTGGAAACACAGCTAGAACTGTATTCCTATGGGAAAGAAAGATGTGTATATTCCACTCACGGGAGTCAGAGTGGTGCTTTTCCCCTCACCTCCAAATTGTGAACACATGAGTTCCAAGAAAGTTCCAACATTCCAACTGGGCAGCAAAGTTCCAGGGCTGAGAGCAGAAGGTCATTGCCAGGGCCCAAAATAAGATAATGTCTGGTAGCAGTTGGGTAGCACTGGTCGAGCGTGGAGAAAGGGGTGCTACTGCAGTAGCCGGAGTAAGTGACTTCACGAGGATTTGTAAGTGATACGTAAAGTGATGTCTGATATACTGGGAATAGTGATGAAAATTTTTGATTTTTAAAATTTTTTCCTATCACTTTGGTTATGTCGTCTGTTTTGGTTTCTACTTTCTTATTAGAGGCTCTCCTCTAATGCTTGATGAGTTTTTGGCTGTCTGTTTATGAGCAAGGCCCTAAAAACCAGAAGTTCTGTGTGCACAGGAATGGCCATTTCTCGCCAGGGCTTTCGTGGGGGAGGTGCAGACGATTCACATTAATGAGAAACCTTAACACCTCATTAACTGCAGGCCTTTTCTCCCGGGCAACTTCCCTGGGGAAGAACAGGTTAGAATGAACTGCTTACAGGCAGCAGGGAGTCAGGGAGAGACTTGGTTACCGACAACCGACAACCGACAACCGGAGCTGAGGGGAGACCGGGCTGAGAACCCAGCACTTTGGAGGTGTTTGGGAGTAACCTCCTGGCTCTCAACTCAGTACCCCTGCACTCTGTTGTGTTTATACCTGCTGTCTCCCACAGGGGTAAATGAAAGGCAATTGCTGGGCTACTCCATGGCCTGGTGGTTAGGAGAGCTGGATCCCACATGGCTGACTAAGGGTTCAAATCCCAGCCCCAGTAGCTTGAAAAACATGGTGTGTGTGTGTGTGTGTGTGTGTGTGTGTGTGTGTTCACCAGAAAGAGAGACAGAAAGCAAGGTATCAACTCTAGAGAGTGGACCCTAAGTAAATGCTTCAAAGAGAGTACTTGGGGATGAGGATTAGACCTGTTAAGAACGCTGGTCTGACTGGAAAAGGAACTGTACTCACAGCTCCAAATACGAACATGTGGCCTGGCTCTGAGAACTTGGACCAAGTGAGTGATAGGGCTTAGGAGAACACTACTTCAGCTTTGATTTAGGGGTGGGACAGTCAAGTGGCCACCCCAAGGGCTTTGTGTTCAATGTCAACGAGACATTTGCTGATATTATTTTTCATCTGGGCAAGAAGAGATGAGATACAAAGCATAAAGCTATTTGTATAAAAAAAAGATTCTGGGGACTAGCAGATGGTGTAATGGCTATGTCGCTGGACTCCCACATAGTTGACTGTGGTTCAAACCCCGGACCCAGCAGCTTTAACTCACGCCAGGCACGCGTGTGTGTGTCCAAAATCCCAAGAGGAAAATGGAGAAGGGACTGTAGTGTGGCCATCCCCGATGGGGGGGTGATTTCTTCTTTCTGTCTCTGTGTCTCCGGCAAGTGCACGTGCCCTATAGCAAAAATCTCTAAAAAATAAAAAATAGAAATAAAAAAGGCTTTGCACTTTTTAAATATATATATTTTAGAAAAAGATATGTCATCTTCCACTCTAAACTTCATCCTACATGATAAATATGCCATGAGATACACTACTCTTTGTGAGATAAAATAACTTTCAGCATAGTGCAATGAGTTTCTGAATATCACAAACATGATTATAAATTAAATAAATCAAAATTAGCAGCTGTTTAACAGTGATAAAATATACTTTTATTTACTTTGTTGGGTCAGAGGGTTGTAAAAAAAAATTATTGCTAAAGTAGATAACAGGCAAACAGAAAGGTGCTTTAGAAGTCCAGTTACCTTGGAGTTTATTTAAACTAAGAGAAAAAGGTCATGTTTTCATGCAATACATACTTGGTTCTTTAAATAACAATTATGACAAACAGCAGAAAGAACTAAGGAATGCTGCACTTATGATCCATACAAAACACCAACATTTTGGGTCGTACATAATTAAAGAAATATCTCAAACACCTTTTGAAATACTGTAGTAGCCAATACATAGAGGCATGCCTTTGACGGGCATAGGAATGCAGTTTAGAAAAGAAAAAGAAAACCACACTGTAACCACTCAATTTCTTTAAAATCACAGAGCAAGAGAAGCAACATTGAACTTCCATACTGATTTTACACGATTTCTATACAGTACCTTGACTTAAATCCAAGAGCAAAAGGTGAAACTCTCCTCTATTTTTGGTAAACAACTGCATGGTAAACTTAGATGGCTTCCCCTGGATTTTACCTGGGAGTGGCCTTTTTAATTTTTTATTTAAAAGAGGGCAGGTTTGGCACTTTTATACTGATGTCACCAATGTTAATATTTCGTGGGATCTCAGGAAGATTCATGTTCTTTACAGCTGATACAGCGCGGGCTGGAGCGCCTGCTAAGCCAGCCTGTATACAGAAGCAGATAAAAGAAAAAGAAAATGTACAACTCAGGTGTAGTTCATCATAAAACTCTACAGTGGAAGACAGTGATAAGAGATTTTCATATAACAAACTTTGAGACCAGATGGTGGTTTGAATTGGTATGGGATGGTTAAATACTAATCTATAAGGAAGAAACAGTTTGCACATTAGAAAGTACAGTGAATACATGCAATGATAATGTAAATATTTAAATACAAATTAATGTGTACTATGTAAATATCACATACAATATTCACAATATGAAAGCTAACTCTTCAGCTGTATCTTAACTGACATATTTAATAAGCATGAGGTATACTTGACACTAGTTTCCTTATAAAACATCTCTTGCCAACAATCGTGATAGCTTTCTGGGCTTGTTTTGTTTTGCTTTAGAAATGGCATTTGCAATATGTGCTGTGAAATGAAAACAAAGTAGTAGGTAATACTTGTTTAATTTTTCTTTACTCAGGGCTAAACCCTTAGAACATTTCAAAAAACTAAATAGAATTATTTTTTTCTTCATAAATTGGGGGGGGCTTTTCTAAACTTTTAAAAGAAAGTTCTAGAACACTTTTAAAAAAATTAGGCTTTTAAGTGAAGCCCCAATCCAAAAAGGGACAGTTCTGCCAAAAAATGAAACTGCAGGAAGATGATAATTCTACCCTTTGATTCATTAGTAAAAGCACGATGATGAAAAAGATTCTGTCGTATAAAGCAGACTCAACAACATGCTCGGTTTGCTGTGTGTGAGCGGAGAGAAGGGAGGTGTGCATGGAAGCCAGTAACTGCTAGAATTTCCAGGGAGTACCACAGGACATAATAACCAGCTTTCCTCTTAGTAGGAAAACCTGTCATTTGTGAAAACATTTTGAAAGAAAATATGCTTAAAAATGAAGAAAATACAATGTATTTTCTCAGAGCTGGTGGACAGCCTCCATATTTCAGGCGTGGTTTACATACCAATCAGATCTCCTTCATTTTAGCACTTAGGCTACGTGTAAATAAAGCATCTCCAACAAACACATCTGAGTTCAGTGGCATCATCTTGCGCAAAGTAGACAATTCAGTAAAAATCTCCCGCTTTGCTTAGATTACATTTAAAAGACAATGTCTATGAAACTAAAAACACTAATTTTAATGGCTCTTTCCATAATTTTCATTTTTTCCCCTCTTATGTACTCCTACCTCTTTTGTTAATTAAAATAATAATAATAATAAAGCTGTTACCTGAGAAAAATCTTGACTGATACAAAATAGGCCAGTGTAAACTATTTGCTGAATAAAGGATACAAACATTGTTAAGCAATGAAATAAAAGCCATGGATTATCAATTCAGAATTGGAAATAATAAAAAAATCAGTATAATAGTATTCATCATAGATATGGTCCACACAGGCAATGATAAGGGTGATATGGATGAAAAACTCCATACCCAATTAAAGACTGAACAGGCCTGGAGAATTAAATTTTTATAATTTAATGGAGGTTAGTTGTTTGTAACGTTCAACTAAAATCTGATTAACCTTTAAATTTATACCTACCTGCAGCAATGAAGTTATTGCTATACTTGCCTCCTGCTCTCCCAAAAGATGTTGGGGATACACTGATTATTATTTAGAGTAGCAGGTATCATATTTGAAAGGGTCACATTTGATTATTTGAAGTCAAGGTCTTAGCCACCAAAATTTAAAATGGCTTAGAATCAGAAAAGAATCTAGTTCAAAGTGATTTACCACCCTGTAGGCTTTCCTTCACCAAGAAATACACTGTCTGCCAAGGGAACAAAAATTACCTTACAAAATTGCAAACGTCCTGGAACTGTTTTCATTTTTCCAGGTAGAAGAATTTTGTAATTCTTCTTCTTAAAAGACCAAGTTGCCATTATTTTTACTTTGGAATTTCCACACAGGGTACAAGTGATGAGTAAACTACAGAGAAGTAGTGATAAAATATCTGAATATAAGTACTTGAAGTCATGAATTAGAGGATTTTATTATTGCAAAAGAGAAACAGAGAGAACAAGAAAAAGAGAGAGTTTGTGTATGTGTGTATATATTTTTCCAGATATGGCTTATATTTACAAATTATAAACATAATTTTCTCAGCATTAAATTAACGGTCATGAAGCCTTCTTTTCTGTAATATCCTATACCGTGAGCGAAGTTAAATTTAAGAAAAGGAAATGGGAATAAAAAATGCACCCTGTTAAGTTTCATTATATTAAGTTTTCTTTGTGACCAAAGATGGTGTCAACTGTTGGCTGCTAATGAGAATACATAAAGTCAATATAGCAGTTGATTTAAATAGCACATATGTGGCTATGTCTTTATCATGTAAAATCGAAAAAACTTTCTAAGTACAACAGACTATAGTTCTTCGGAACATAAGCAGCAAGCCATAGACATGCAAGGGATGGGAACTATTCAGAACACGCAAATGAAGTAAGAGAATCAAATTATTTCTCAAGCATGTTCAATTTGTAGTACGTCATGAACTGAAATGGTAGGAAATTAAAGAACTGTAATAAGTTTAAGTCTTAAACTAACTTTAAGCTGTAAACTAACATTTTAAGAAATTCGATTCTACAAAATATAAAATGTGAAGAGAAATACTAGGACCGGGTGAGGATGCAGACGTGTGAGTTACCAACGCTCACACACACGGACCCATGGACCTAACGAGGCTTCATGTTACTCAGGAAGTCAGCAATGGCGTGGCCATCAAACAAATGTTCAGACTTCATGAAAGTGAAGTCTGAAACATTTTTATTAAGACAGAAAATGTAAAAGAGGTAATCTGCCATTAGAAAATCAGTTTGTTGACAGAGTATAATTTTTGTCTTGGTTAAGGTTTTTTTCTTCTAGTAAGATTTGCTACAAGTAATAAGATAATTTTTACTCACACAACTTTTTCAACACTACAGAGATTAAGATGACTTGTCTTGTTAGTAGTATATACATTTTAAATTGTAAAAATAAACTTCTGACAGTACAACATAATTCTTAAAGAATTAAGATTACATAGTTGACACTAAGCAAAAATAAAAGAATGAAATTTTACTGGAGAAATAACTTGTTTCCATCTATGTTATACTTGAGCACCACCATGGCAGGTAAACTGCAGCAACTCCACTCACAAAAACAAATATATGAATCCAAAGCAGTTAAGGTATGAATTGGATGAAAGAATGAGGTACAGTATATAAAAGAATGGTCATGTTTTCTCTCCCATGAGATCAAATAAATGAACAGAATTAAGAGAAAGAAAACAAAATGAAGTCTGCAAGTATACCAAAATGAGGCCAAACAGATAGAAGACTTATACAGACATACTCTTGGAAATTTCAAGCACTTGAATCACAAAGATAGTAATGGATGGATATGATTTGTTTTTGATTTTGTTTTTAAATTGCCAGACCCAAAAATGAACAAAATATGTGCAAGCAAAACTGAAAAAGCAGCATTACTAAAATAATTTCAAAGAACCTGAAAGTTCCCTTTTCCTCATGCAATAAGCAGTTAGTGTTCTTGAAGGAAAAAGGAAAGTAACAATTGAGTCATTTATTTCACTGAAGACATAAAATGCCATCCTACCATCGCATAATATTTTTTTTCAAGCTTGAAATATGGTATAAAAAGATGGTAGTTGCAGTAATTTGTATCTACTAAAGTCTTTACCCGCCCTTCCTGCTGGAAATGGCTATACAGCACATTCATAATTTTGAACTAACAGCAAAGTGAAAGAACACCAAAATTAATAAACACAGTATTAAATGGTTTCAGACTCAAAATCATTAACAAAATAACAGCAGATTTTGAAAGCAAGCTCTTGAGTAAAAAAAAAAAAATTTATATTGAAAGAAATTTTTTTTTAAATTTGTCAGAGGGTGTGTCTGCTCACCAGTGAGAGACAGAGAGGAAAAGGGAGAATGCACCTCCAAATGGGGCATGGTTGTGTTACAATCCCTTCTCCTCCATCCTGTTGAGAATCAGGGCATGCACGCACACATGCCAGGTTAAGTTTTTGAAGTGTTTGTGGGTGGTATTCAAACCATGCAGTCAGCCACGTGGGATCCAGCTCTCTTAACCACTAGATCACAGGGCTGGTCAGGAAGTTTCAATATTTTTATTTGTGACCACAAGGCATAGCAACTTTTAATCTGGGTATTTATAATAGGCTTGTCCTTTGCTTTAAATGCAGTGCTTTAATGCTGCAATTCTAAACAGTAGAAATACTGATCACAATCCACGAGTGAGAAAGAACCAGCATTTTATACTTCATCAAAACTCGAATGTTCACAAATTGTAAAGCCTTCCAAATTATTAGTTATTTTATGTAGATTATCTTACAGTTTTCATTTTTAACACAGAATTTGCCTGTATGAAAGAAATACAGCGGGCTAATCATATTCATCGATTTATTATTACTAGCTTTGACAATGACGTAACTTCAGAGGTCTTCACTGTAGTTTTCGGAGTCCAAGATAAATGTGCTCGTTGAGGCAGAGGAGCAGAACCCACTCATGAGCTGGCCTCCAAACACCTGAATCTTAGGGCTACTTTTCTTACTCTCTACTCTCGGAAACCAGATGCCTAATTTAAAAAGATACTGGAATGTAGGAACTGGCAATGATTTCAATCAATGGAGTTAATGAGACCACTAGAGAGTTTCTACACCAGGGATAACATAAAAGATAGGGACCACAAGTGGCACCCCAGCTTCATGGTACAGTCCACGATGTCAGATAAGATACTGTATCTTACACATCACCTGCATGTTGTTACTTCTCAAACACATCCAGAAAGTAATAATTTAACAGCTAAAAAGAGTGCCGAATAATCAATATTTTCCTAATTAGTAATCTAACTTGAGATTATTTTATATAGGACTCAATAAATTATTTTCACTTTGAAATTTTAAATGGAAGCCTATAATCACTTTTATTTTGCCTATAATCATTTTTTTCCTCAAAATGATTTTGTACAAAATAGTTGCCCATCACCATCTATAGGGATTACTTTTTAAAAAGCAATTCACACAGTTAATTTATGTGTGGGAAAAATGTACAGGGAACACAAGAAGAAAAAATAGTTTTGTAAAGCTAATATCTATTAAAAAAAAAAAGCATTTCCAATATTTGCTAATACACTTTGCAAAATGATCAAAGATTATAATATTTTATTGATTTTAATTATGACATGCTTGGATATCAGAGATTTGTTATGGTGAAAACCCACTGTATTTTGGTTAATGTATTTAATACCATTTACAGAGCATTTAATTCAAATTTCAGAAGATTTCTCATCTTATTTTGTTGGCCACTGTAAGTATGTACCTGTAGGTCAAAACTATAAAAGCAATTCTGTTAAGACTTTGGAACTGAAAACCATTTGTGGGGAGAGGGACAGGTAGTGCTATTAATATCCCTAATTCTAAGCTTTTACTGCCTTCCACTTTGAATGTGAAACTCTAAATGTTCAGCTTTTGGTTTTTAAATTCACAGCTTCCAAAACCCAGCAGGCATTTTTTGGTTAGAACTCTAATTTAAAGGAGGGGGAAAAATCTGTGAGAGTTAAATTAAGATTGGTTCTGCTATATGACACCCAAAATAAACTCTAAGTTCTTACACACAAAGTAAATTGTCATTTCTACAAATGCAATTTGTCAGTTAAATGACAATGTTTTAAAAAAAAGGAACAAAAAATTTAAACTCTCCTTTTACAATGCAGGCAGACAAAACAGAACAAACATGACATCAATGATATACTAGTAAATACACTAAGTCCAATAAAAGATGGAGAAACTACAAGGAGAAACTAGAATGGAAAATAGGCTACAGGGACTATATGGGTTCATTAACACAAAGAATTTTTGAGTCTGGCCTAAATAATTAATTGCCTTTGACATCATTTTGCTTTCCCTTGGTTAAAGTACATTTTTCTCAAAGTCAGCAATACCTTGTCTACCTGTCCTGTCTGGGAGACTGAAAGATAAAGGTCTGTAAGAGAGAAGAATGGAAAGAGCTAGAAAGATCAGGATGTTCAGAAAAAAGGACTGACTTTTAAAATGTAGTGACTAAATTCAGACCCATTATCCACCCAAGCAACAAATCTCCCAACCCCACCCCCGCCTCCACCCCAGGGAGTCCTTTAATTCAGACCCCTGGGGTGTCTCTCAGAGTTCCTCAGAACCCCACCAACCTCCCGGCTTAAATCCAAGATGCCAATGTTACAATAAACCATCTTTCTATCAAAACAGAACCGATGAAAATACACGCGGAAGACATCTCTGCTTTTCCTCTCTTTACCATCTGGGAGATCTTTGCGTCTTTCTGTTTAGGTACTGGGAATTAAACTGGCTCACTTTCTTCCATTACTGGAAACAGATTACCTTTAAACCAATGTAATGATATCTTTGATAAAGACTTCTAGGTAAGTCCATGTTAGTATATCTTAATTATACCTACGCTGATTTTTAAAAGATAAATGCTAATCCTAAAGGACTACTTACAAAAATTTAAAAAATAAGATAACTAGTTCTCTTCACCAATCATGACATTCTGGATTTTAATTGTCTCCTTGGTAAATTTTTGTTTATAGAATAAATTTTAACTGAAATTTAGTAAGACTCAGATTAGTCAAAGTTTGTACTTCACTTTCAGATTATTTCAGACTATTCTGCAGAGTCCTATTTGTGGTAGATCTAACCAGGTGAAATAACATGCAAATGGAATGCAGAAGAAGATTTCTGACACTTCAAAGTCTTGAAAATAACCCTAAATCAACATAATTTTCAATACTATTTCTTAAAATGTGATCAGGACTAAATGGCCTCACTATGATTAAAAATTCATCACAACTAAAGTAGCGGCAGGTATCACATGTACAGAAAACACTTCATAAATGTGTCATTTTGTTCAAATTAGATTTACAACGTATTTTCTTGTACAGGACAAAAAGAACTAATTTGAGATCAGATAATAGCTGATTATACATGTTATAAGATCATTAGTAGATAAATAATAGAAGTATTTATTCATCAATTTTAAGCTATTTTAAATAGCATTATTCCTATAAAAGGATTTTTTGTTATATTAATATTCTTATAAATATTTCCTTTGAAAACGTAAATTCTGTATCCTACTGCTCTTCAGAAATAACAAAAACTGTCTAACAAATGTTCACCCGGCAATCAAAAAGCAAACAGATGAAATTATAAAAATTATAAGTCCTTCAAGACTTTTGTCAATATCATACAGAGTACTAAGGAGCAAAAGAAAACAAGAGATCTAACCAATGCAAAGGAGATAAGTACCTAGAAATGTAAAATTCCACACAAGCGGTCAATATATTTTCACAGATGAGTAACAGAATTCATAAAATGCCATATATCCATTCATTTCAGAACTATTAATGGCTTATATTACTGTTTGTCCCTTAGCATCTAAAACCTACAGTTTTGCAAAGCAATGTTTAGCAAATTACATATATTTCAAGTTATAATTTTAAGACTTCAAAAACTAGTTTGGGGTTTACAGTAAACTTCAAGTTGACTATACTAAGTAATATCCTCAGTCCTTTTCCTTGTCCTAAAATAGAATTTTCTCTATTAAACTAGTGTTTTCTC
>NW_006160107.1:1206339-1211072 GCF_000334495.1 Tupaia belangeri chinensis | reverse complement strand
CCCAACAACCTAACAGAAAATCAGAATCTTTTTATAGAAAGCTTCCATTGGCTCGAACCCTCTGATATCAGACTTATCCGTCATCTGTATTTCCTTTAATCAAATGAGCACAGTTTATACACTGATCCTTCAAAATGACAACATGCTTCAGAACTCACCTGTTATAAATTAATGCTAGCATATCTTGCTGCCTTTATAGGCAGACTTAGTTTAAATCAAAGAAATAGCTGAGTAACAATTATAAATAAAATTTGTTCTTCCAGTTTGAGTTATGTCTATAAATACCAAATGTAAAAGTATTCTCAAACAAGTGCACACTGAATGAGATACCAACTATTCATTTTTCTATACCTCTGCTATGGTAATAAGAAACAATCAAAATAATGTGAACTTCAGTGGCTCAATTATAACACTTGCTACTGATATGCAGCCTAGCACTTGAGGGAAAAGACACGAAAATTCTAGAATAGGGTTTTTAGACCACATTGAAGTGTTGGGTGGTCCTCATTCATCCAGTGGAAGGTTGAACCTAACAGTATGATTAGTCCAGTATAACAAACCAAATATTTTACATAGAATGCAATAAAAACACAAATATATGTGTATCAATATACAAAATACATGACTTAACTCACTTGTCAATGACCACTGGGAAGGATCCAGAATTAAGGTACTGAATTTCATTTTCAATGTGCACTCAGATTTGCTAAGCACTATTATAATTTAAAATGTTACTTTCTCATTATAATTCTTTCTTCCTTCCCTTTCCAGAATTGTTTTCTAAAATAAATTTTCATACATTCCAAATATCAGTTCTAAGATTTCTTTGATATTTATTGGCTAAACTTCTATAAAACAAATATTAGAACTATTTAGATAAATAATTATTTTTAAGTAGTAAGAATTTGAAATTGTGTTCATTTCCCAGAGCAGCTAAAAGAATACACAGAGCTACTTGGCAGACAGTAGTCACTGAACACTGACCACGTTAAAGTGTGTATATTCCTTTCTGAAAGCAGAATAAGCATCCTGTACCTAAAGAGTGATACTGAAGGACAAACAGTGACAGCTACCAATCGTGCACAATTACGGTCATGCTCAGAACTTTCATTAACTAGAGCATTTTCTATTCTTACCTCAGATTTCTCCAGTTTATTTTGTGCATCAATTTGTGTGACAATCTCATTCATGTTGGTCTCTAATACCATTCCCCCCATCACCATTTCTGCAAGAATATTGTGAACCTAAAGGAAAAAACAATACACACAAAGAAAGCTCACTACACAAAAGTTTTACGATTTCAGTAGTTTCTGCTTCAAATACTGCTGTCTATATTTTATAAGATGAGGGGTTAAAATAATCTGGTGTAAGGGTTCAGGATCCATTTTCATCACTACTTTGAAGCCCTAGACAGTTAAGTAACATCTTTAAGTCTTAGCTTAATGGGTTATGAAGCAGAGATAATAGTACCTCCCTCACAAGATTATAGAAATGTTTAAATGAGGTAATCCATGTGCTTTAAAAACACTGGTGTCATGTATGGAAGCTTAAGTAGAGTTTAATTTCCTTAAGGAAAGCTTTCATTCTGTAGTAGCAAATGTTAAGAACTTTACTCTTACAATATTATACAACAGAAATGTCAATTTTCTTTAAAAATGCTCAATGTATTACATAATCTACTGATCTCTGAGCATTTTTCAAACACTTCCTTTTAAAAAAAATTAATTAACTAATTCCAGGAGGGAAAAGGAAGATAGGCACCCTTGAAAGGGTCGAGTCATGCCACAATCGGCCCCCAGCCTTCAGCTGGCCAAGAGCACACGCACACCCATCTGGCCTGCCGACACCAACCTGTCACCCCATCCCTGGTCTCTCATTTGACTCCAGGCTTGCAGCGCAGTGCCCTACAGCTTGTGCCACTGCAGCTGGGGCTGAACAGTCATTTTAACAGAGAGTTTTTAAACCTAATTTTCAATACTGTGAACCTTAATGCCTGAAAGTAACAGGAGCCTTTGTGTGAAGGAAAAAAGCAGTAGAACACTAAAAACATAACTATGTTTGCAGTTTAAGTTCTCTGTCCAAAGTGAAGTAACATGAAATCAAGTCACTTAGTAAATCAGAAATAGGATCTGGCGGACGGCAGATTGCCTACAAGCAGCTACTACAATGGCTACCATGCTGGCTACAATGCATTCTTTTTATGATCACAAACAATAGAACACATTCCTTGTGCTGTGTCTTCTGGTAGTGATTACATAAATGCACAACTTGACAAGACTTAATTATATGGTTAAAACTGCTAACTTTTAATACACATAAATTATACCTCACTAAAGACGATTAAAAAGCAATCACAATTAGGCCCAGCCTAATTGCAGTCCGTGGCATACTGACCACAGCACTGGAAGCCATATGGTCAATCATGGGTTCAGACCCTTGGGCTAGTCTGCAAACATGTCGAGTACACGCAATGAGCCCTGTCAAGGCACTTTCTCTCTCATATGTGCACAAATTATTATTAAAAAAAAAATCAAAATTATTGTTGCTAAGATATTTAGATTACTTTCATACTCTTTTACTCAATGGCTTAATCATTCAAACTCAATCTATCAGAGCATAAAACTTAATAAAAACATCTGCATGCAGTAAAAGTAAAAGCTCTTCCTTCCAAATTCTATGTCGCCAATTCTCAGTGATACTGGTTAGAAATTTCAGTCATTCTTCCATTCTACCACTTTTGGTACTTTTTTTTGTATAGGGCACATGTACGTGGCAAGGGGGGGAGGAGAGGAAGGGAGGGAAGGAGTGGGTGAGAGAGAGAGAAGGGATGAAAAAGCACCCTTCCCCCCACCACGGGACGGTTCACACTGCAATCTCTTCTCATCTCTCTCTCCTTTGGGATTTTAGGCTTGCATGCTCACGCGCCCAGTGTTTCTTGAGCTGTGGGATCTGGGAATAGGACCGTGTGGTCAGCCACTTGATATCCGGCTGCCTTAACCATCAAGCCATTGAGGTGGTCCACTTTCAGGTTTTAATAATCCATCAAGTCCTATAAATTCTGCTTCCTTTAATCTGTATCTTAATGCCTTAGTTTATTTCTTTCTGGACTACTGCAACAGATCCCTAACTGATTTCCATGTCTTTAATGTCCCTGACTACCAATCTAACCTCCAGAAAGCAGAAAAAGATGATCTTGCCGAAACATAAAAAAAAAACCCAATAGTGCCAACCAAAACTCATTAGAGAATGGTAAACTGCCTCAGAATGAAGTCCAAAGTCCATGACGCTAACAGGTTTTCAAAAGTAATTTGTTCAAATCCCTACATATCAAAAAAAGGCTGTTTCTCCTTTTCTAACAATAAATACCTACTAATCCTTTAAAATGCAGTTTAAATCTAACTTCCTCCAGTCACACTCTCCTAGCGAGCGCTACGTGGTGCAGCTGTGTTCCCATCAATGCTCAGTTCACGTTACTTGTTAATGCCATACATGCGAACTCTTTGGAATCTTCTCCACCAAGCACAGGGCCTGATTCATAGTAAAAATATGAACTAAACAATAAAATAAAGGAATGAAACTAATAATAAATCTAGTTTTACTCTGAAAAACACAAATTAATGTTTTTCTTCAATAAAAACAGCAATTTGACAATATTGAAATAGTAGTAATACCTTGTCTACATGGAAAATTAAATCCAGTTCACAGACATTTTCAAAACACTTGTCTAATGTTTCCACGAATACCTATAGAAGAAAAGAATAGAAAACACGCTTTTGAGCATTGTACAAATCCATTCAAATCAATCATCTACAGGGTAGACAGCTCTTAATTGTGCACTAGAACTTCTGTAACTATTATCACATTTTCCTTTTAAAAACCAAATACTGGGGACCAGCAGTTAGTGTAATGGCTATGTCGATGGACTCCCACATAGTCGTCCGCAGTTTGAGTCCCGGTCCTGGTGACTCAAAAACTCACACCGGGTGCGTGTGTGTGTGTGCCCAAGATCCCGAGAAGAGAATGGAGGAGAAGGGATTGGGGCGTGACCATCCCCCCTGGGGGGTGATTTCTCGCTTTCTGTCTTTCTGCCTTCTCTCTGTCTGTCCGGAGAGCGCACGTGCCTATAGCAAAAACCTCTTAAAAAAAAAAAAAAAACACAAAAACTGTATAAAATGCAAAAAGTTAAAATAATAGACTCTTCAAAAAATAATAGACTCTTCTTGTAAACTATTTTTGAATAAAAGCATACAAGTTTTTTTTTTTGAGAGAGAGATTTTTGCCATAGGGCGTGTGTACTTGCTGGAGAGACAGAGAGAGAGACAGAGACAGAAAGCGAGAAATCACCCTCCAGGGCAGATGACCATGCCACAATCCCTTCTCCTCCATTCTCCTCTCAGAATTTTGGGCATGCACACACATGCACCTGATGTGGGTTCCAAGTTGCCAGGTCTGGGACTCAAACTGTGGTTGGCCATGTGGGAGTCCAGCAATATAACCATCACACTGTCTGCTGATCCTCAAAAGTAAACTTCTTTGAAAATGACTAAAACTAGAAAGTCTTAGCACATTACTTATAAAAATACTAAAGTCAGGGCCTGCAGGTATGGTTTGAGTCCTAGACCCAGTGGCTTAAAAAATCTGTCATAGAGGGACCAGCAGTTAGCGTAATGGCTATGTCGCTGGACTCCCATGAAGTCGACCGTGGTTTGAGTCCCGGACCTGGTGGCTTAAAA
>NW_006160107.1:1203847-1206205 GCF_000334495.1 Tupaia belangeri chinensis | reverse complement strand
GACCGCCCTAAAGCAAAAACCCCCCCCCCCCAAAAAAAATAAAATATGACAGAGAGTGAGCGCACATGCCCCAAACCCAAGGAGTATAGAGAAGGGATTGCAGCATAGCCATCCCCTCTTGGAATCGATTTCCCTCTCTGTCTCTGATGAGTACAAAGGCCCTATAGAAAACTTAAAAAAAAAAAAAGTTAGGAAGGAAGGAAAATACTCAAATCAGGCTCTTTCACATGAGAGATAAAAGACTAATTAGAAATATTTATTAAGACTGGGGTTAGCACGTGGCACAGTGATTAAGGGCGCTGGACTCCCACTTGGCCGACCATGGTTCAAGTCCTGGACCTGTGGCTTGCTTTCTCACTTTCCATCTCTCTTGTTTTCTCTCACTCTCTCTGGTCAATTAAAACAAACAAACAATTCTTAAAAAAAATAAATATTTACCAAGACTGATGGTCTTAGAGATAGAAGGAGCAACGGGAAGCCTAGGCCACTTAGCCTGAGTTCGTCAACAGGGACCCCAACCTGCTGTGGAGAAGGAGGGGTTGCTTTGGCCTTCAAGGACCACTACCTTGTTCCTGCAGTCCCAGAGGTAGAAGGAACAATAGGGAGGCCTAGGAGAGGAGGTAAGAGCTGATACCTGATGGGGACTGATGCTTTTGCCCTTCGCCCACCCAGGAGCAGCAGGGAAGCCTAGGCTGCTTGGTCTGAGCTCATCAGCAGCGATCCACCCTGCCTGCTGTGGGGGAGGATGGGGCACAAAGTGGGTCTACTACCTTACATCCTACCTCTTCAGCTCAACCTGCGGCCATACTGGGAACAAGAAAGGTTTGGGTACACAGGAACCAAATCCACCCCTGAGGACAGGAGACTCTGGAAGAATTCCTTCTCCACAAGCCCCTTAGCGGTACAAGGAGAGAAATTCCCCTTTGAAAACCTTAACCCCAAACGCCTACTGTGAATTCCATATTCCCGGCCAGAGTAAGGAAGGAAACTGGCACAGAGCTGACCATGCCATAGGGACATACATGAGCACACAGGTACAGCAGCACACTCCAAAGGAGAGGGAAGAAGTATGTACACTTCACTTAGTCATCAGATGGCTAAAAATCAAAGCAGAGCCCCAAGAAATAGTAGAAAACCAGGAAACAGCTTCAGAACACAGTAACTCCTCACCAACAATGCATAAAACTTTTTACCAGAAATCTAAGAAATTTCAGAAAAAGAAGTCAGACTATTCATTGAAATAGAGTTTAATGAGATGTAAGAGAGAAAAATAACCAATTCCACATGAAAAAATCTTTCCATGACTTGAAGAAGGAACTCCATAAGGAGATAAGACATAATGAAAAATCAAACAGAATTTCTGGAGATAAGGAATATGATGTAGAAACTCAAAACATCCTTTGAAGGTATCAACAGCAGATTAGGCCACACAGAAGAAAAAAAATCACTGACCTTGAAGACAAAACCTTTGATTTGGTCCAAACAACTGAAAACAACAGAAGAATAGCCACGACAAATGAAGACCATATGGGGCCAGCAGGTGGCATAGTGTTAAGGCGCTAGACTCCCAGGTGGCGCCTGTGGTTCTAGTCCCAGATCTGCTGGCTTGAAACTCATGCCAGGCATGTGTGCATGTGTGCCCAATATTTGAAGAGAGAAGAATGAAGGAGAAGGGACTGCAACATGGCCATCCCCCCAGGGGGTGATTTCTCCCTTTCTGGTCTCTGTGTCTCTCTGGGAAATGCACACACTCTATAGCAAAAATCTCTCAAAAATAAATAAATAAAAATAAAAGAATACAACATAAGGGAAATCCTAGACACCATTAAATGGCTGAAGAGCAACATAGTACATACTTCAGAAGGTGAAGAGACAGGTAAAGGCATAGAAAACATCTTCAATAATATATTAGCTGGAAACTTTCCAAATTTAGAGAAGTATGTGGACATCCAAATCCAGGAGATACAAATGACACCAAATAGATACAACATCCAAAACTCCTCTCCAAGACATAGCCAAACTGGTAAAGAATCAAAGAAAAAGACATTCTAAAAATGGCAAGAAAGAAATGCCAGTTTACTTACAAAGGTTACTCCATTAAACTAATATCAGATATCTCAACTGAAACAACGCAGGCAAAGAAAGAATGGGAAGACATATTTAACTCTGAAAGAAAATAAATTTCAGTCAAGAGTACTATACCCAGCAAGAGTATCCTTCAAATGGGAAGGAGAAATAAAACCATTCCCAGATATACAATGCTGAAAGAATTCACCAAAACCAAATCAACTCTTCAGGAAATACTTGAGTGAACACTACACCAAGAAAACTAAAAGGAAACAAATAGAAGTAAGAGGT
>NW_006160107.1:1174914-1203837 GCF_000334495.1 Tupaia belangeri chinensis | reverse complement strand
GGAAGGTCATGATGTATTTTATGCAAAAATGTATCATGATTTTCCCAATAGCCCTGGGAAAAAAGGGTAAGTCCACATTAATTGATAATACCATTGAATTCTGGGGCTAAATTTCTGAGCTAAAAGGTTAAAAATGCAGATTCAACTATTGGGTTGTTGTAAAAGTCATGATGTATTTTTCTACATTTTCCTATGCAAAAATGCATCATGACTTTTCCGATGACCTGGTATTTTACATACAAGCAGGTGTAAGTACAAATTTGCCAATTATGTGATAGGTAGTTGTCTCCACAGGTTTCAATTTATGCATTTACTATAACCATTACTCATTGTATAAAACTAGATAACAGGAAAAGTCCAAAATGTTAAGTAGCTGAGTCTTTGGAATGACTTTAAAGAAGGCTAAAATCAAGACCTTTGTAATCACAAATCACTGACTTTAGTATGTCTTCACTTTAAACACCTCTTCCCAATTTTGTTTTGTTTTCGCTTTGTCAAGAACTTAGTTCTTTATGCACATGCATGATATGGTACTATGGTCTTACAACTCACAGCAAGTCAGTAAAAGTGTTCTTTATCTCTCTCTTTCTAATGCACTACTGTTAGGTACAACTTATCTGTCTCTAAATGGAACAATGATTGATACCGCAGATCTTTTCAGATTATAAACTCTTATCTCCAACAATTCTCTACATAGAAATGACAAAGTCATCTTTTATTGGCTATGTTAAGATTATTGTTGTTTTAAAAAATTCATTCTTATTAATTTATGAGATGTTTTGTCATCCGATATTTAATCAATTTGTTTTTCTTTAGAACTGTATTTCACAGTAAAGGATGTCATAGACAATTCTGTACATACTTCCAGAATGAGCACTGGAGTGGACTTCAAAAATTCACAGCATAATATTAAATGTTGAAGATGGTGAATATGTTTATATCCTCAATTTGTTTATTACACATCATATACATGCTTTTAAAGACCATTCTATACCCTGCAATGTATAATGAATAGATGTAAATCACAATAAATATTAAAAAAAAAGAAAAAAGTTCATGGAAAGAAAAAAAGATTGATGGGTTTACTCCAAATTTCTACCACATCTAATACAGCCAGTGATTTTTAATCAGCAAGTCATTCTAACAGATGATTAAATTACTCATGGAAAGAGCACAGACTTTGGGGAACCAGCAGTTAGCGTAATGGCTATGTCGCTGGACTCCCACGTAGTTGACCACGGTTCGCGTCCTGGACCCGATGGCTTAAAACTCACGCTGGGTGCGTGTGCGTGCGTGCCCAAGATCCCGAGAGGAGAATGGAGGAGAAGGGACTGCGGCGTGACCATCCTCCCTGGGGGGTGATTTCTCGCTTTCTGTCTCTATGTCTCTCTCTGTCTGTCTGGTGAGCGCATGTGCCCTGTAGTGAAAACCTCTCAAAACAAAACAAAACAAAACAAAACAAAAAAAGCCCCAAAAAACCAAAAAACAAAGAACACAGACTTTGGAATCAAGAACTACATGAGTTCAAAATTGGGTTTGAATATCTTGTATGCGCTCATATAGTAGAGTCATTTCTACAAGCCTGGATGGTTCAAACCCTGCGCTGCCCCAATTACGGCCTGTTTTCAGCTCCAGCCCTTGGCTAGTTCCTGAGAACTAAGCTCTGACTTTTTGAAATGTTCTGGTAGGAATGTTTCTGTATACCTGAGGTCTTAGGTCACACTGAACCAGTAAGAGCTGATAGTTTATGTTACTAATGTGATTTAAGGTGAACACCCATTTTTTCATAGATGTCTGGAGCTCCTGTGGCCAAGGTCGGTCATGTAGGCGCAATATGCCTAGGTGACTAACCCCCTGATAAAAATCCTGGACATTCAGGTGAGAGTGAGCTTCTCTGTTTCTATGGAACTCTCTGCACACATCATTGCCTATTTCTAGAGGGATAAAACATGTCCCATGGGACTCCAGGAATACCTTGCTAGACTTCCCACCACATGTCTTTGCTGATTTTACTCTGTACCCTTTCATTATAATGAACTACGAGTATATAGCAATTTCGGAGTACTGAGAATCCTAGCCAACCATTAGGATGATCCTGGGAACCTGACACAAATTTTTAAAAAACCTCTTAAATCTGGGGCAGGAAGGTGGCGTGGTGGTTAAGGTGCTGGATTACCACATAGCTGACCACAGTGTAAGTCCCAGACCTGACAGTTTGCTTTCTCTCTCTGTCTCTCTCTTGTCAAACTAAAGAATAAGAAGAAGTAATAAAATTAAATAAATCATTCTTTTAAAAAAAATCTCTTAAATCTCACCTTGCATAGTTGTCTATTCTACTTTCAAGTCTATGCCCACCTCCCTCCATGGTAGCCTTCACAGACAGTGATTGTACAATCTGTCATCTCTACTGGCCAGGAGTGAGAGGAGAAAGGAGGCCTAGATGCAGTGACGCACAGCACTGAGACACTGTGCTCTGTGAGCTCGGATTCCTTGTCCAGTCTAAAAGCTGGGCACGACACATGTGCCTGCAACCCAGCAGCTTGGCTGAGGCAGAGGACTGCAAGCTCAAGGCTGGCCTGAGTAAAACAGTGAGACTCTGTCTAAAAGAGCAGGGTGTGGTGGTGCAGCTACAACCCCCGGTGAGAGGCTGTGAGGCAGGAGGACCACTACAGTGAGACCACCATTTAAAAAAATAAAAAGGAGTCTTTTTTCCCCTGCTCATCCAGGAGAGGCAAGGGGCAGGCCTTCAGAAGAAGACTCCTCCATAGCTCCTAAAAACTAGTGATTTCAGAGAAAAAAGAGAAATAAAGATTTTCTACTGATAATTCAGCCTCCAGCCCATAATCTCAAGTGACAAATCTAAGGGAACCACAGCCAAACATCCAAATACTATTAGTGTTAACATATTCCTCAATATCCACTGAACCTGCTGCACAAAGGGGTAAAAATGGAACAGCAAAGAGATTCCAGATGACCTCCTTCGCATGCTCCTGTATGCTCAGATTGAACTTCAAGGATTAGAAAGAAACACTTCGTCCATCAGATGACTAGAAATCACCACAGAGTCATAAGAAATATGGGAAAGCAAGGAAATACCTCTCCTCCAAGGGAAAAGAATAATTCCTCTTCATTTACAGACAGCTCAATGGAAATTATGGAAATGTCTGATAAATAATTTAGAATATTCATAATGACAAAGCTAACAGAGATGGAAGAGAAGAGAGACAATGAACTGTGGAAGAGGCAGGAGAAAGGAGCTGACGAGTTCTAGGAGGTGAGGAAATACTTGTAAGATCTAAAAGAGAAATTACACAACTTAAAAAAGAATCAAATGGAACTGTTAGAGACGAAGGCTATAATATAGGAAGTCAAAATCTCCCTTGAAAGTATTAAAGGCAGACTAGATCATACAGAAAATAGAATCTCAGACGTAGAAGAGAAAAATTGCTGGCCTAGAAATATCTACCACAAAGACTGAGAAAATTGCCCCCCAAAATAAGAATAACATATGAGAAATACTAGATACCATCAAACGTTCAAATATCCAGATAATTGGTATCCCAGAAGGCAAAGAGACTCATAAGGGCATTGATAATCTAGTCCATGAAATCCTGCAAGAAAACTTTCCAAACCTAGAGAGACACTCAAAGATCCAGTCTCAAGAAATACAAAGGACCCCAAATAGAATCTTCTCCAAGACACATTAGAGCCAGATTGACCAAAACCACAGACTAAGACTAAGATTGGCAAGAGAAAAACAGCAAGTTACCTACAAAGGATATCCTATCAGGTTAACAGCAGACTTCTCATCGGAAACAATGCGAGCGAGGAAAGAATGGGAAAATGTATTCAAAGTGTTAAGGGAAAAGCATTTTCAACCAAGAATACTGTATCCAGCAAGATTATCCTTCATATGGGAAGAAATGGCACACAACCCTCAATCCAAGGTTCTTTCCTGTCATCAAAATAGGTAAGTAGGGGGACCAGTAGTTGGCGTAATGGCTATGTCGCTGAGCTCCCATGTAGTCGACCACGGTTCACGTCCTGGACCCGGTGGCTTAAACTCACGCTGGGCACATGTGTGTGTGTGCCCAAGATCCCGAGAGCAGAATGGAGGAGAAGGGATTGCGGCGTAGCCATCCCCCCTGGGGGGGTGATTTCTTGCTTTCTGTCTCTCTGGCAAGTGCATAAGCCCTGCAGCAAAAAAACAAACAAAAAAAAACCCCCAAAAAAACAAAACAAAACCAAAACCAAAACCAAAAACAAAACAACAACAAAAAAACAACTCTCAAATAAAAAAACTGTTCAGCAGCGGCCATCTCCAAAGCCCAGTGGTTAAGGGAGTTGGGACCCACATGTCTGACCCAGTCCCAGTGGGTGGAAAAATACACTGAGCACATATGCATCCCTGCCTAAAATCTTGACAAGATACAGAAATAGAAGAGTAGGGATTGTGGTGTGGCCATGGCCCTGTGACAGGGTGCTATCTCACCCTCTCCCTGTCTCTCTGGCAAGTAAACATGCTGCAACTAAAAAAAGAAAAGGCAAACAAGGCAGATGAAACCAAAGTGGGCATGTAACTACTGTTGGTGGCTACATCTGATGCTGCCTTTCCCCAGGGGTTGGTGAGCTTTCTCTGCAAAGGGCTGGAGAGTACGTATTTTAGGATCTGTGAGTCATCAGTCTAGCACAAAAATAGACAATACATAAACAAATAAACATCCTCTTCTCCAATACATTTTATTTTCAAAAACAGGCAGGAGGCTAGATTTGACCTATAGGCTATAGTTTAACTCCTAACTTAGTCACTGGGAGAAATATTATGTCTACAGCCACCAAGAATATATAGTTTTACTGTTTCTTTAAACAATGGGCAAGTTATTAAGGTGTTTAAGAGTGGGGCATACAGAGGTGATTTTGTAAAATACCATATTTGGTCTTCTGTTTCCTGTCACATAGCTCCTTAGGAGCACTGGAATCTCTAGAGTACCATCCTCCAGGCACTGCCACATGCTCAGCTGCATCTGGAAGATCCCGAATCTAGTTCTGCGTTTTTATGAAATCTGGATTACACGGTCTTGATTAAATCACTGGCTACTGTCAGTCAGTTTAACACTTCAGCCCTTCAACCTTCCCTGGATGCTAAGGGAGTTCAACTGGATGAAAAGTTCCAACCCAAGCCAGCAGATGGTAGAGTGGTTAAGACACTGGACTCCCATGTGGACAACTGTGGTTAGAGACCCAGACCCAGCAGCTTGAAACTCACGCCAGGCATGTGTGTGTGCTCAAATCCTGAGCAGAGAATGGAGGAGAGGGGATTGTGATGTAGCCATTTTCCTGCGGGGAGAAGAAGGGAGGAATTTCTAACTTTCGATCTCTCTGGTGAGTACACGCACCCTACAGCAAAAATCTCTCTCAGAATACATACATATATACATACATACATACATACATAAATGTTCCAACCCCTTTGAGGCCAGCAGGTGGTATGGTGGATAGAGTGCTGGACTCCCACATGGCCAACTGCAGTTCGAGTCCTGGAGATGGTGGCTTGCTTTCTCACTTTCCCTATCTCTCTCTGGTCAAATTTTTAAAATAACAGAAAAGTAATAATAATAAATAAAATTAAATAAATAATTCTTTATTTTTAAAAAAGTTCTAATCCTCTAATCAAATGGATCGGTCCCCCTGACACTCAACCCCCATCTCAAGACTATCTAGGGACCCTGTCAAAAACAAGTATCTTGGAACCAGCAGATGGCACAGTGGTTAAATCACTGAACTCCCACATGGCTGACTGTGGTTCACATCCTAGATCTGGCGGTTTCAAACTCACACTGGGCGCATGTGCATGCATGCCCAAAATCCTGAGGGGACACTGGAGAAGGGCATGGCCATCCCCCCTAGGGGGTGAGTTCTCACTTTCTCTCTCTCTGTCTCTGTCTCTCTGGCAACACACATGCCCTATAACAAAAATGTCTCTTAAAAAAAAAACAAAAACATCTTTATTTGTCTTTCTCCCTCCCCCTGGACTCTACCCAAAAAGGGAAAAAAATCAGTGGAATTCAGAGAAAGAAAACTTTCTTGGGAACATTAAATGTGCCACATGTGAACGTGGAGTGGTAATAACCACAGCCTGCCTTAATAATAGCCCATATGTTACAGGGCTATAGACAGATGGTTTGAAACCAATTCTTGCTCCACTGCTCCCTATGTGACTTTGAACATCACTTAGCTCCCTGAATCTCAAAATCATAAAATAATGTTAAAATTGTCTAACTTTCTGGATTTTTTTTAAGAGGTTTTTGCTATAGGGCACGTGCGCTCACCAGACAGAGAGAGACAGAGAGACAGAAAGCGAGAAATCACCCCCCAGGGGGGATGGCCACGCCGCAATCCCTTCTCCTCCAGGGATCTTGGGCACGCACGCACACGCGCCCGGTGTGAGTTTTAAGCCACTGGGTTCAGGATGCGAACTGCGGTCGACTATGTGGGAGTCCAGCGACATAGCCATTACACTAACTGCTGGTCCCGGAAATAGAAAATTCTAATTCCCCTGATAACTACCAATATGAAAGTGAGGCAACTACATGTTCCGGCTGCCAAGACATTGTGATCTGCTTGTTAACATGGAGAAAACCATTTTCCATATTTAAACCAGAGCAATATCACCCATGAAAATTAGGACTAAATAGATTAAGCAAACTGTCATTATAACTGTATGTTCTTTTCTTTTTTAAAAAAAGCTTTTTGTGTGTGTGTGTCTATAGGACATGTATATTCTCTGTAGACAGACAGAGGAAAAGTGAGAAATCACTTCTCCGGAGGGATGCCAGTCTACAATACAATGTCTCTTCCTCCATTTCTTCCTGGGATTTTGGACACACACGCACAAGTTCCTGGCATGATTTTCAAGGTGCCAGGTCCAGGACTAAAACCCCACTTGGCCGTGGTAGTCCAGTGCCTTAATCACCATGCCCCCGGCTGGCCATAACACATGTTCTTAATCTATGAAAAGAATTCTTAAGTGTGAAGCACTCCAATACCATGTTTGCTGAAAACGCAAGACAATAACAAAAATGAAACAATAGTTTTCTTTGGATTTAGCAAAAATTATTTAATATAATTAGAAAGCCACAGCCCCACAGTGGATACACACTGGTGAAGTCACCAATACCAAATACATAATCTACAAACAGGAGTAAAGAAATCAAGATAAAAAGGGGCTGGCAGGTGGCGTGGTGGTTGAAGGTGCTGGACTCCCACAGGGCTGACCTTGGTTCCAGTCCCAGACCTGGCAGCTTGCTTTCTCACTCTCTCTCTCACTCTCTCTCTCACTCTATGGTCAAATAAAAATAAATAAATAAATAGATAAAGATAAAAAAAATTTTTTTTAAATTTTAATTAAAAAAAATCAAGAAAAAAAATAAATTGAAGAGCCTTGGAGGTTCTAACCAGAACAATAAAATAATAATAAAGTTATTGTCTCATTATTCAGAGCAACGCAAGATCTAAAAATGACATGGTAAATAGCACCCTCTTGTGTTCTGTTAAAAAAGGATATAAAATTTAAAGCCAATTTCAATATATCTGGTATCTAATTACCAAATAGCTACTCAGGTGACAGGGATACAAATCCAAAGCCTTATTCTCTACCCTCAAGAATTCAAAGGCTAGTGGGTAAAAAATTAATTTTAATTTGCTAAAATAATCATACTTTAAGTTTTTATTTTAATAATTACCTAGTATTTCAAAATTAAATATAAAATAGTCAGAAAGGTGGCACTTCCAGAGCCTTCCTTTCCCGTGCTCTTCCACTGGCACGACTTCTGTTTCCTTTACCTTTAATTAAAAGTCTATGTCCAGGCTACCAAGGGTAACAGAGACGCACTACAAGGCACCTTGGCCCTCGTGAAGAGCACGCAGTGCTTAGGAGCACAGGCTAGCACGTTTATACTCCAGTTCCACCTTTGCCTCTAACTCTGAGATCTAGGGCGAGTTATTTAACTGTAAACCTCAATTTCTTCAACTGGGCATAATAATGGGACCTGTCCCAGAGTTGTTTTAATGACTCAATGAATAACTATAAAGGTTTAAAACAGTATCTCTCAAAAGAAAGTACTCAATACAGGTTACTACTGGGTCATTGGAAAAGTCATGACATATTTTTCTATGCAAAAATGCACCATGAGACCAGCAGTTGGCATAATGGCTGTGTCGCTGGACTCCCATGTAGTTGACCACGGTTCAAGTCCCAGACCTGGTGGCTTAAACTTACACTGGCGCGTGTACTTACATGCCCAAGATCCCGAGAGGAGAATGGAGGAGAAGGGATTGCAGTTTGGCCATCCCCTCTGGGGGGAGATTTCTCGCTTTCTATCTCTCTGTCTCTCTCTGTCTTTCTGGTGAGCACATGTGTACTATAACAAAAACTCCAAAAAAAGAAAGAAAAATAATGCACCATGACTTTTCTGACAAACCAACAGCATATTATACAAATACAGAGGAAAAAATGTCTGTAAGGTAAAATAAAAAGATATGCCACAAAACATCCTTAAATAATACAGTTGGCATGTGGATGTTCCAGTGTTGGGTACATGGTACATAGATATTTATAAGTATTATATATTCCCTTTAGGAATTTTAGGTTAAAAAAATAATTTCCTTCTGGGTCTAGAAGCTTCTGTTAAAATTTAAGAGGACTAGAACCTGCTGTTTCAAATCTATAATAACGAAAAGGTTAAACTGACATACTGCAAGACAGAGCTAAATTTTATTATTTATTTATTACTGGAGAGGTTTTTGCTATAGGGCGTGTGCGCTCACCAGAAAGACAGAGACAGAAAGTGAGAAATCATCCCCCGGGGGGATGGCCCCACCGCAATCCCTTCTCTTCCATTCTCTTGAGATCTTGGGCACATGCACGCACATGTGCCTGGCATGAGTTTAAGCCACTGAGTCCGGGACTCAAATCGCGACTGACTACATGGGAGTACAACAACATAGCCATTACGCCAACTGCTGGTCCCAAAATTTTATTATTTTTAATCACCATCAAGATATTCTAGAAAGATACATCTTTGTTCACCTTAAGCCAAGAATCAATAATACCACTAAAAATACTGAATATAGCAACAGAGCTACAGAAGGACAGACTAAAGTTAAAATCAGACCAATTACCTTTGAAGAACAACTGTGAATTTAGCCTAGGCACACTATCCAATATGTTCTGCTGAGTATAATATTCAGAACCTTCAAAGTAAGGTTTTTAAGGGATGGGATGTAAACACTTCAGCCTATGAATGGATTTTAGCCTGGATTTCCCCCAACCCTGACCTTGACTCTCATGTGCTAGCAATGACTATGTTAGCAAAACAGGTATTTATTGTGCTTTTATCATATCAATGCATTTAATACATATCCAACTGTTGACACTACCGATAGGTGGTGTAGTATAAGGTGCTGGACTCCCACATGGCTGGTCACGGGTCAAGTCCTGAACCCTGTGGCTTGAAAATAACACTGGGCACATGTGTGTGCATGCCCAAAACCCCAAGAAAAAATGGAGAAGGGACAGTGGCATGGCCATCCCTGGTGGGGGGTGATTTCTCACTTTCCCTATTACTTCTGGCAAGTGCAAAAACCTTATTAAAAAAAAAAAAAGTTGATGAAAGACTGTCTAGCATATCATGTCATACTAATTTTGAAAGAGTTTACATCAACGGTTCTTATGTGATTTCTTTCCTTTTAAAAGGAGGTGAACAGTTGCTGCCACTTACTGAGCATATACTATTGTGACACTGCCACCTGCCCAAGTACTGTAAATAGGTGACTTTATTTGATGCGTCACAGTGGTCTCATGTGGTAAGTGCTTTCATTATCAATCATGTTTAGAAGAGTGATCTAACATAAAGGTTTCCTTGCTGTTTAGGGCCAGGTGGTAGAGGCCTCATCAAATCCTAAGCCTTTTCACAGAACCCACATTCTTAATCACTATTCATATTCCTCAAACAACAACCAATAGTCCTTTATTTTTAATGTACTGACTAAGAAGTGTCTAGAGAATTTGGAAAAGTTCATAAAAGCATAAAGCAAAATTTAAACTGTCTATACTTCTACCACTCATAAATACCTACTATTAAGAGTTAAAATTGCAGGGGCCAGCAGATGGCATGGTGATTAAGGGTGCTGAACTCCCACATGGCTAACCACAGTTCAAGTCCTGAACCTGGCAGCCTGCTTTCTCACTTTCCCTCTCCTTTTCTGTCTCACTTTGTCCCTCTCTGGTCAAATTAAAAATAAATAATAAAGTTAAATCATTCCTTTTTAAAAAAGATATAAAATTCCATTCATGGGGCCAAGAGGTGGTACAGTGGTTAAGGTGCTGAACTCCCACATGGCCAACCACAGTTAGAGTCTCAGACCTAGTGGCTTGAAAATCATGCCAGGTGCCTGTGTGTGTGCCCAAACCCTGAAAAGAGAATGGAGGGGGACTGAGGCGTGGCCATCCCTCTGGGGATGACTGTTCACTTTCGCTCCCTGTCTTTTTTCTTTTTGGAGGGTGCATTTGTCCTATGGTTTAAAAATAAAAACAAACCAAAAACTCATTTATAACTTTCTTTTAGGTGAAGAAAAAGAAATAAGTAGAATCCACAGGGTTTTCACAGCCTTCTAGTGGTCTGAGTTTTTTTTTTTAATTTTTTTGCTATAGGGCGCATGTGCTCGCCAGACAGAGAGAGACAGAGAGACAGAGAAAAAGAAAGTGAGAAATCCCCCCCCCAGGGGCGATGGCCACGCCGCAATCCCTTCTCCTCCGTTCTCCTCTCAGGATCTTGGGCACGCACGCACACGCGCCTGGCCTGAGTTTTAAGTCACCAGGTTCGGGGCGCAAACCGTGTTAGACTGCATGGGAGCCCAGCGACACAGCCATTACGCTAACTGCTGGTCCCCACAGCCTTCTTTATAGTTCACCAATTCTCAAAGGTTTTAGTGCTAGAACATAAAATCAGACAAAATGGTGAGATACTCAATTCAATCCATAGGAATTATAGACCAGCCAGATTTGGGGACAATGAGAGACAGGATAAAATTTCAAGAGAATAAAAGACTAGAGGATCCAATGGAAAGTTCTGAGAGTGCCTTCGGAACCAGGAGGAAGACATTTAACTATCTCAAGAGAGCAGAAAAATGGAAAATATAAGTAAAGTGGTGAATCATGTTAGCCGTATCGTCTGTGCTCACTTCTGAAAGTAGAAAAAAGTCCTACTACTTATGTACATACTTTAACACGTATTACTCGGACCTCAATCGAGGGAGGGGGCTTGGAGCTAATTCTCTATGTGCCTGTTCCCAGTACTCCCCCATCAGTGTGTGTCAGCAAAGAATCCACTCAGGATCAAGTCAGGGCCTCTTAAGTGAATGGATAACCTCCAAAACTAAAAAGTGGCCGCCTTATTAAGTAATTTTTTAAACCAGGAAAATTTAAAGTAACAATTATGAAGTAAACCTACATTATTAACATCTGAATGTTAAATGAAAAAAACCTGCATAGTTGGCATTTAAATACTTAAATCCTAAAAGACTTAGTATAGGGACCAGCAGGTGGCTCAGTGACTAAGGCACTGGATCCCCACATGGCCAACTCCGTGTTTCTAGTCCTGGACCCAGTGGCTTGAAAATCACACTGGGTGTGTGTGCGTTCATGCCCAAAATCCTGTTATGAGAATTTGAAGGGGAAGGGACTGCAGCATGGTCATCCCCCCAGGAGGTGATTTCTCACTTTCCTTCTCTCTGTTGAATACATGAGCGCTATGGCAAAAATCTGGGGGGAAAATTTGGCACAGAAAGAATATCTAACACATTAGACTTTTATAAATCCAGTTTCAAATATATAGCAGATAACCAACTGTGATCTGTATTTAAGTTCAAAGTTAAAGAATGTGACCACACTGAAGGATGTATTAGAATATTTAAGATAACTTAGTAAGAGTCATCATAATGCAATTTTTTTTATTAGTTTTAAGAGATATTTAATAATTTCAGAAAGTTTGTCAATTTATGCTTAAAAAAATAAAATATGTGGGCCAACCAGGTGGTGTGGTGCCTAAGATAGCTGGATCCCACATGGCTGAGCACATGGTTGAGTCTCAGACCTGGCAGCTTGGGAAATAAACTTGGTGTATGGGTGTGTACCCCAAACCCTGAGGAGACTGGAGAAGGGACTGCAGTGTGGTCATTCCCCAGGGGTGTTTCTCACTTTCCTCACTCTGTATCTCTCAGGAGAGCACATACAGCCTACAGCAAAAATCCAAAACAAAACAAAGAGAAAATAATTAATAATCTATAAGTAAATGTATAAATTCATTTTAAAATATGGGTACTCCTTGCGTTACATTGTACCATGTCAACTGATCTCAGTAATCACCGAGCCACGAGAAGTGGCGACACAAGGACTGCTGGTACTACAGGGAATTAACTTACATTGTGGCCCTTCACTTCCTCTGAAGGGACTTCCTATGATTTGTGTGCTGATTTGTAAGTCTGATGAACTAGGTTTCTGAATGTCTAAGGTTAATAAATCAAACATTAATTTTATAAATGGAAGTAGCATCTGAATAGTTTCCTTCTGTGCACAAAAGCTACTTACAAGAACATTAAAAAAAAAAAAATTAACGCAGGACCAGCAGGTGGTGTGGTGGTTAAGGTGCTGGACTCCCATAGGGCCGACCATGGATTGAGTCCTAGAAATGGCAGCTTGCCTTCTCACTTTATGTCTCGCGTGCTCTCTCTGGTCAAATTAAAAAATAATAATAAGTAAAATTAAAAATTTTAAACAAATTAGCACAAATTGTTAGGACTATAAACTTCCAAGCAAAAGTTGATTTTCAAAATGTTACTTGACTTTGAAAGATAGTTTTCTACCTATAATTGAATATAATACTATTGAGATTTTGAGCATAGACTTAAAAATAAAATGAATAAAAATATTAAAAAGCTTGGGACCAGCAGTTAGCGTAATGGGTATGTTGCTGGACTCCCACGTAGTTGACTACAGAGTGTCCCGGACCTGGCAGCTTAAACTCATGCCGGGCATGTGTGCATGCATGCCCAAAATCCCAAGAGGAGAATGGAGGAGAAGGTACTGTGGCGAGGCCATCCGCCCTGGGGAGGTGATTTCTCACTTTCTGTCTCTCTGTCTTTCTAGCGAGCACATGCACCCTATAGCAAAAACCTCTTCAAAAAAAAAAGGCTTTTTCTTACAGATTTTCAACTAATATATACTGAAGGCCGGGAGAGAAAAATTACCATTTGGTAAACACCACAAATAATTTTTAAAATGTATCAGTGTGTACATGAAGTCACCAGAGAGAGACGGAGAAGGCGCCCCCTGCACTCCCACCCGCTCCATTTCCCCACCCTGCCGCGATCCAGGCACATGCACTCACAGGCCCAGCATATTTTTCAAGCTGTTGGGTCAAGAATTGAACCATTCAGTTATCTATGTTGATATCTCACATGGCCACAGGGCCAGCTCATAAATAATTCTTTTAGACAAATATTAACAATAGAAATTAAAATTAATGAACAAATATTATGTTTAGAAAAAGAGTATTTAGGGACCAGCATCTGGCATAATGGTTTTACATTGCTGGACTCGACGCTGGACTCCCACCTAGTTGATCGCAGTTCAAATCCTGGACACCAGTTGCTTACACCTTACGCTGGGCATATGTGTGCATGCCTAAAATTCCAAGAGGAGATGGAGGAGAAGGGACTGTGGCGTGTCCATCCCTCTGGAAGGTGATTTCTCGTTTCCTGTCTCTGTCTCTCTGGCAAGTGCACATGCCCTATAGCAAAAATCTCTAAGGAAACAAAAAAGAAGGAAAAAGGATATTTATATAATCTCAAAATATTCCTCATAAGATTCTTATTAGCACAAGGGAAAACAGAACTTAAGAGTAGGTAAACCTGGTAGATCTCACCTTAACCACGTGATCAAAGTAAATATCACAATGGAACAAACTGATCTCGGTACCTCCTAATATGATCACTGAAAAGGACATAACACAACCTCTATGCAAAAATGCATAACCTGAAGTGTTAAGAAACAAACCCAATCGAAAAATATGCTCCAAAATCACTGGCTAATACTCACAAAGGAGCAGCCTATCAAAGACATGACATGAACGAAAGACAAAGAGTGGAGAGCTGTTACAGAGTGAGGAGACTAAGGAGACATGAAAACTGAATGAGTGTGGGTTAAATTCTTACTGAGATGACATTCAGGGAACAATGGGCAATTTTTATTCTATCGTTTATTTATTTTTAATTTGCCAGAGGACCTGTGCACTCACCGGAGAGAGGAAGAGAGGGAAAGCGAGAAAGCACTTCCCATGGTGAATGGTCACTCTGCAATCCTTCTCTTTCACTCCCTCCTTTTGGGATTGGAGGCACACATGCACACAGGCTTGGTGTGACTTTCAAGCCGCCAGGTCCAGGACTTGAACTGCACAGTCCGCACCACTAGCTGGCCCACAACTGACCAATTTTAAAACATGGTCTACAGATTAGTTAATCGTATTTAACCAATATTAATTTCTTGGTTTTAGTAACTGTACTTTTGTTACGGAAGATGTTAAATTTGGGGAGTCTAGGTGAATACAATGGGGTGCAAGAATTCTTTGGCTGTATTTGTCAGTCTTACAAGTCTGAAATAATTTGAAGGAAAATAAAAAAAAATTCTAAAAAACCATTCAATAAAAACTAAGTTCAAAGGCCTGTTGGTGTAGCAGTTGGGGTGTGGGACTCCCACAAGGCCAACTGTAGTTAGAGTTCCAAACCTGGCAGCTTGAAACTCACTGGCATGGGTGTGTGCGTGCCCAAATCCCAGGAGGAGGAGGGACTGTGGCTTGGCCATCTGCCCTGGGGGGGTTTTACACTTGCCCTCTCATCTTCCTGTCTCTCTGCAGCGAGTGCACACGTTCTACGGCAAAAACCTAAAAAACAAATAAACAAAAAATAACAAGCTTAAAGAGTATTCTCTTTCTCTATGTTCATACTAAGAAATAATAAATGACCTTACGTCAAAGGAAACACCAATGTAAGCTAGGTCTTTCTCTCTTAAATCTACACTGAAGGAGAAAAAAATAAGTCCTAAGTTGCTTCCAGGTTTAAAATTCTGACATTAACTACTTGAGTTCCAAAATGCTTTCTTCATCACTCTGAAGGAAGCAATAAAAATTGTCTATTAATCCTGCTGGTTATTTATAACTACTAGCTCTAATTCTTATGAAAAAGTAGGTATAAATATCTATACTTACAGAAAAGTGAATTTGGGCTAGATTTGCCCCAAAGTTAACAACTGTTAGGTGAAAGGGCCAAGATTCAAACTCATACTATCTGACAGTACACACCAACTTCACATCATGATGCCTTCTGAGAGGACTGCTGGGATGTCAATAAAACAGCTAAATTGGAAAAATGAGTATCATCAAGTTTGATACCAGGGTTATCATGAACAGCCAGCAATGTACAAGCAGCAGTAATTGTATTTCCAGTGACTGGAGATTACACTGCTCAACCATAAAAATGAGATGGGAGAGTTTCAGGAATCCCGAATGACTCTATCAGTGTCTAATTCAAACTGTTTATAGAATTTTTGGGGGGGGGGAGTTTCCAACACATATGAGAGAAACGAGTTCGACTGAAATGGAAAGTTTTAAATATTCTACTAACATAACATAATATAGGAAGCAGATTTCCCAAGAAAAATCCTGGGCATTCACTCTGGGTTGCCTGGAAAATGAGCCACTGGCCAAGGCTCCTTCTCCAGAAGAGGAACTGCACCAGAATTCATCTTCCCACAGGGCCAGGGGCTTATTCTGTGCCGCGACACGGAAGCGCCAACTATGCGCCAACTACCCACAATCCTCGAGTGCTGGGGAGCTGGTTTTCCAACAATTCTCAAGAACAGCAGATGGTATAATGGTAATGTCGCTGGACTCCCACGTAGCTGACTGCAGTTAGTCTCAGACCCGGCGGCTTAAAACTCATGCCAGGAATGTGCACATGCATGCGTGCCCAAAATCCTGAGAGGAAAATGGAGGAGAAGGAATTGCGGTGTGGCCATCCCCTGGTGGGTGATTTCTAGCTCTATCTCTCTCTGTCTCTCTGGCAAGTGCATGTACTCTGTAGCAAAATTCTCTCTTAAAAACAACAATGACAGGGACCAGCAGTTAGCGTAATGGCTATGTCACTGGACTCCCATGTAGTCGACCACGGTTCACGTCCCGGACCCGGTGGCTTAAACTCACGCCAGGCGCATGTGCGTGTGTGCCCAAGATCCCGAGAGGAGAATGGAGGAGAAAGGATTGCGGCGTGACCATCCCCCCTGGGGGGTGATTTCTCGCTTTCTGTCTCTCTGTCTCTCTCTGTCTGTCTGGCAAGCGCACGCGCCCTATAGCAAAAACTTCTCCAAAAAAAACAAAAAACAAACAAACAACAACAAAAAAACCCAGATAGCTGAGGAGTAAACTCTAGATAACCAAGGTATAAACAGCATATTCATCACGCTACTGAGAAGGTGCTTTCAAGGACCTATCCTCATAGTAACAGAGAACAAGGATAGGGCGGCTCAGTGGCATACCCCCATGGCTTGCTCAGTAGACCAGCATAATTTGCTATGAGATCAATGGAAGATCAGTGGATTTTTCTTTACTGAAGTATTCATGGCTTACGAGTTTCCCCAATTCAAAACTATTTCTCAGCACATAAACATGTCACCATGTAAAATTCATTCCAAGCCATTACACAACATATAGAAGGAAAAGATTCAAAAAAGCTCCTATAAATGAGAAAGGTGGACAGATAAAAGGACATCTTTATCTAATTCAGTTTGTGTACTAATGAAATAAAACCTTTTATGCCTTTCTTACAAATATATGCTTTATTCTTTTTCTTTTTTTCTTTTTTTTGAGAGGTGTTTGCTATAGGGCACGTGCGCTCGCCAGACAGACAGAGAAAGACATAGAGACAGAAAGCGAGAAATCACCCCCCAGGGGGGATGGTCACGCCGCAATCCCTTCTCCTCCATTCTCCTCTCGGGATCTTGGGCATGCACGCACACGCGCCTGGCGTAAGTTTTAGGCCACCAGGTCCAGGACGCGAACCGCGGTCGACTATGTGGGAGTCCAGCGACATAGCCATTACGCTAACTGACGTAGCCATTACGCTAACTGCTGGTTCCCTTTTCTTTTTTTTTTTTTTTTTGAGAGATTTTTGCTATAGGGCGCGTGCGCTCGCCAGAGAGAGACAGAGAGACAGAAAGCGAGAAATCAGCCCCCAGGGGAGACAGCCACGCCGCAATCCCTTCTCCTCCATTCTCCTCTCGGGATCTTGGGCACATGTGCACATGTTCCCGGCGTGAGTTTAAGCCACCGGGTCCAGGACTCAAACTGCGGTCGACTAAAATGGGAGTCCAGCAACATAGCCATTACGCTAACTGCTGGTCCCACAAACATAAGCTTTAATTAGATAATGTTAGTTAAAACTACTGACTACTACATGTTTATTACCTAGCGAATATCTTTTTAAAATCCCTATACTTACTCTATAAGTTGGTATTATTATTTCCCACATTTTGCGGAGAAAAATTTAGGTACAAAGAGATTTAAAAACTTGCCCAAAGTTACAAGAGTCTTTAAAATATTCATAAGCATGTGTATTTTGAAAAACCTAAGTACAGATTCCACATTTTTTGGTATCAAAATAAACTTGTACTTCAGTTCTATGTTACATAGATTTTTTTTTTTGAAGTTCCTTTGCATAACTGGTATACAGCAGGTTTTTATCATCTTGAGATACCAGACTGCTTTAATTCTCTGATCTAAACAACATTATGAAGACTGTAGGCCTCACATTGAAATAAGCAAACTTTACAGGTGTAAAACTTCAAAGTCTATAAAGATTAAGCAGGTTGTTCATTATCATTTTAAATCAGCATTAGCAGCCACAAGTAAAATAATTTTACAAAAAGTTAGTCTAATAGTACTACATCAGTGAAAAAGACTACACATGGCTTTAAATACATATTCTAACACCATGGAAAACATATCTTTCTAAACCTAAAAGGAAAGTTAAGCTGTTAGTTCTCAATGTCATTTACTAACTAAAACTAAACACAACTGAGGCTTGTGTTCATTGTTACATGTGACAGAGAAAACACAGTAAGAACCAGTGAGCTTGTATGTTGGCACGATAAACTGAGTACAATATGACCACTTATAAATAAATCAAACTCAACATTAATATTTAACAAACTTCTATTCTAACCCTGTAAATATTTTAACACTTCCAAAGAAGATATGCTACAACAGAAAAGAATCCTTGAGAAGCTAGCAGTAACATTAACTCTGAAGTCTGCTTCTATGGCAGTCAGTATCCCACTAAAATAGTATATATCAGAAACAATCATGCCTTTTTCCAGCTTACAAGGAACTAAAAAAGAAACAAAAGAAAACAGGCTGATAATACAATTGAGTGACACACTGGTATAAATTCCATATGGAAGTTTTTTTTTTTTTTTTTTGGAGAGGTTTTTGCTACAGGGTGTGTGTGCTCGCCAGAAAGACAGAGAGAAACAGAGAGATAGAAAGCGAGAAATCACCCCCAGCGGGGATGGCCATGACACAATCCCTTCTCCATTCTCCTCTTGGGATCTTGGGCACGCATGCACATGTGCCCAGCGTGAGTTTAAGCCACCAGGTCTGGGACTCGAATCGTGGTCGGCTATATGGGAGTCCACCGACAGCCATTACGCTAATGGTCCCTAAATTCCATATGGAATTTACGAATAGTGCCCTCTTCCAGATTTTACATAAGCTAGAGTCAGATTTGGGACAACGTATTGACAACTTTAGAAACAATCATAAAAACATATGCATTCAAGGATCATTTAAATGGTATCTTTTTACATATTAAAATTTTAAAATATAAAAATTATAAACATATGTTTAGTAGCTAACATGCTGATGATAAATTTTCTTGATCAGTTCTCTAAAGAATACATAATATCAAGTAGTTTTGACCTAAACTCTCTTGGTTTATAATTTTCTACTTTTACTTTTTTCATTGAAGTTACCTTTCTTGAAACTAGAGGATGAATGAGTCAAGTCAGTTCCAAGTAAGCTCTGAATAGCTGTTTGGTGAGACTGAAGTGGGAACAATGAGCTCCTCACTCCCATTTCTGTTCATTCAATCAGTGTTTTTGGAGGGACTGGCTCATTCATGCCCAGCACTCCCTCATAAGCATTTAATGAACTGATAATCAGAGGGAAAGACAGCAACTGCAGACCTTCCATCCGCTCATGGGAGTGACACACTTGGCGGCTACAAGGCAAACTGAAGAACTTTTCTTTTTAGTGACACAGTGGGTCAGTAGGTACTAACTAAATAAGGTCTGTAAACAGTAACACAGTCCCAGCCTATGTTAACAGGAAAATGACACAATTCTCCTGAAATCTTTTTTTTTGAGAAGTTCAACTAAAATCAAAACAAATTCTCAGTGTTTGAATACTAACAAATTTGCTAGACACCAGATACAGTTTCCACTTTCTATGAGCACATGGTAGAGTTTATTTCAAATGTGATGTAGGATATTCATTCTTTGGCAACTCCCCATCTAATTCCTTTCTTTCTTTTTTAAAAATTCATTCATTCATTCATTCATTCATTCATTCATTCATTCATGTATGCATGCACACACACACACACACACACAAGAGAGGGGGGGGGGGGAGGGAGAGAGAGAGAGAGAGAGAGAGAGAGAGAGAGAGAGAGAGAAAGTGAGAAGTCGCCAGGTCTGGGACTCAAATCAAGGTTGGCCATCTGGAGTCCAGCCCCCTTAACCACCATGCCACCTGCTGGCCCATCTAATTCCTTTCTGAGGTATAACAACTATTCTATCATAACGAGGAGGGTCACCTACATAAAATAATAATCAGTGCTAACACTTCCTATTAACCCCAAGGAAAATGCACATTTATTTTCATCTTTCTCAACTGAATATTTCTCTACAAACAAAATATTTTTTCCTGTTTTTCTGCCTGTAACTCTACTAGCTCAGGTAAATTACAAAACAGTGTTTTAGAATGTATTATACCTGAGAGAGAAACAAAAAGTACAATTACATGCCAAAATCATTTTCTATAACAATACGAAGATTCCCCGAAATAAAATAATGAATTAACAACACCCTACATGGGATAAACCAAGAAATGTAATAATGAATAAAGTTAGAAGGAATGCAATATATGATTAACCCTTAATTATTACTAATCCATATACTGTGTGAGTAAAAATTGTGATTTTGTTTGTTTGTGAGAGATTTTTGCTATAGGGCACATGTACTTGCTGGAGAGACAGAGACAGACAAAAAGTGAGAAAACATCCTCCAAAGGAGATGGCCACGCCACAGTCCCTTCTCCTCCATTCTCCTCTCTGGATCCTGGGCACACACGCACATATGCCCAGTGTGAGTTTTAAGCTGCCAGGTCCAGGACTCAACCCATGGACGACTACATGTGAGTCCAGCAATGTAACCATTATGCAATCTGCTGGTTGCTCTTTTTTTTTTAACTAGAAAAGCCTTTAATAAAATAAAACAAAATGTATCAATGTTTCTCATGTAATCCCTAGAAGGAAAGTAAACACATATTCAAAAGAACATGGGGCATATCTACCTTAAACTCAAAATTTATTTGAAGTCTCCTCTTAGAGGTTTCAATATTATGAAAAATGTATCTTCTACACTACCATGAATTAAAAAAATAATACCAGGAATGTTTGCCATGATTACTCTGTGGTTTCAAGTAACCAAGATTCCTAGCTCCCCTTCAAAGTCTCGTTTGAGAATTACACATTAAAAAGTAATTGTAGGGGGACAGGCATCAGGTGGCGTAGTGGTTAAGGCACTGGATTACCACATGGCTGACTTCAGGTCGAGTCTTGGTCCTGGTGGCTTGAAAATAATGTTAGGTACCTGTGCGTACAAGCCCCAGATCCTGGGAGCAGGGACTACAGCATGGCCATTCCCGTGAGGGTGATTTCTCACTTTCCTTCTCTCTATCTCTCTCCAGGGACCATATGTGCCCTGTGGCAAAAACCTTAAAACAAAAACAAAAAACAAACTGTGGGGCCAGATAGGTGGCATGGTAGTTAAAGCAGATGGATCCTACATGGCCAACCAAGCAGTTCAAAGGACCTGCTGCCTTAAAAGACAGGCTGGGCGTGTGTGCATGCACATGCCCACACTCCCAAGAGGAGAATGAAAGAGAAGGGACTGCAGCCTGGTCACTCTCTCACTTTCCCTCTCTCTCTCTCTCTCTCTCTCTCTCTCTCTCTGTCTGTCTCCAGTGAGCACAAATGGTACAGAGCAAATTAAAAAAAAAAAAAAAAAAAAAAGGGGGCCAGCAGGTGTCATGGTGGTTAAGGGTGCTGGGTTCCCACGTGGCCGACTGTGGTTCGGTCCTGGCAGCTTTGCTTTCTCTCTCTCTGTCCCTCTCAGGTCCAATTGAAATTAAAAAAAAAAAAAAAAAAAAGTAAATATACTGTTAAATAATTATGTTTTTTAAAAAAGGAATTGTGATATATTAGTTCCTCTTATCACTTATCCTTTTTTCCGCCTTATTAACAATTTCTAATATTGAAAGCCTTAGTGAAAACATGTTACATAAAATGTATTATTAGCTAAGATTTCTTCTTTTTCCGTTTAGTAAGTTTTTAATTTTTTTAAAAAATTATACATTTAATCACTATACATCCCCCTTTGTTTGAAAGTTGAATTTACCCACATCAGTCCAGTACAGGATACAAAACACAGCAGCAGCAGCAGATAATAACTCAGTTCTTTGTTCCACAAGTTTTAAGAGGAATGTTTGCTATACGGTGTGTTCTTGTCAGAGACAGAGAGACAGAGTGTGAGAAATCACTCCCTCGCGGGGATGGCCATATCACAATCCCTTCTCCTCCATTCTCCTCCCAGGACTTTGGGCACACACATGCGCCTGGCATAAGTTTCAAGCCATCAGGTCTGCGACTTGAACTGTGGTCAACTCCGTGGGCGTCCAGTGATGTAATCGTTATGCTATTTGCTGGTCCCTATTACCTAAGATTTTAACTTAGGTTAATTTCTCATTTATTTTATAACACTCATTAAAGCTTAAACCATGCTTCCTTCCTGCTACTCCAAAATCATTTAACTTATTTGACAAAGAACACTTTTCTTCACATACAGCTTTCTCGAACTTACAGCCTATCTAAACTATGCCCCTATGTTTCTGCACTGTCTAGGAGGAGAAAGAAAGCATAAAAATAGCCTATTCCCTCATGACAGTCCTAATCATGATACAATTAGTTGTCACAACTATATTTTTTGTGGCAAAGTTAATTTTTTAACTTTTTATAGAAGTATTGCACACCAAGTGCAAAAATTGTAAGAGTATAGAGAGCTTAATGATTTTCACAAATTAAACAAACCAATGTAGTGGGCACTCGGCTAAAAAAACCAAAAGCAAAAATGAACTGTTACTACCGTCCAGTAGCTACTGTGTTTTATTTTTCTAGCTAATCTTCTAATTAACCTTTGAGCTTTGTTGTCAGTTATGCTGCACTGAACACTAAATATGAGGCACTAAATACAGTATTAATTCAACAATTATCTGTTAAAGACCTCCTATTTAGCAGTCGCCATTCTACACACTGGGGCAAATCAGTGGACAAAACAAGCAAAACTCCTGGCTTTCAGAATTTGCATTTCTTATAGAAGGTAACTGGCAATAAATAAAGGGGCCAACAGTGAAGTGGCATTACAAGGCTGAACCCCATATGTCTGATGGTGCAGTTCAAGTCCTGGACATGGCAGCCTGAAAAACACGGCAGGCTCACGTGCAGGTATTCATGCCCCAAACCCTAGCTGGAGAAATGGAGAAGGGACTGAAACGTGGACCATTCCCCATGGGGCAGAGTGTTTTCTCACCCTTCCTCACTCCTGGCAGGCCCTCTGGCATATTTAAGTAAATAAACAGAAAAAAATAACTTAAGTCAAATACATATTAGATAAGTGACAGGTGCTAAGAAAAAAAAAAAAAAAGCGGAAAAGAGGTAAGAAAATAATAGCTGGATAATTTTTTTAGAAAATAACCAAAATACCATATTGAGAAGGTTCTCTAGGTTGACATATGAAAGAATGATGGAGCTAGGCATGGGAATATCAAGTGGAAGAACATTCTAGGTACAAAAATCAGCAAGTACAACTTGAACTGCGGTCAAGCGCCTTAGCCACATGCCACCTGCTGGCCCCGGACAAGACGAGAGAACACACTGTAGTTTAGCGGGAATGATCGAGGAGACAGAGGAAAAATGGCGATCCAGGATGAAGAACTGCCAGAATGATAAGGGAAAACGAGTAAATGAGTGGGTGCCCTGGCCTTAGCTGGGAGACAAGGCTAAGTACACAGGTGGAGATGCAATAGCTGAGCAGGTACTGGGAGCCTGTGGAAGTTCTCTTCTGACTGCTTCGGTCTTATTTGTGGACTGCAGAGGAAGTACGGAGAGCAGAGGGATCAGGGAGATAACGACGTGACTGCTGGATAGCATTAAAGACTGGCTGATTTAAGGGCTCATGAAGTGAGATTGAGACCAGTAAGCATGGTGACATTTTCCCTCCAGGGACGACGAGATGTATGGGTAAGGGCAAGGAGCTGCGTCTAAAGAACACTGTCGTTACTGTGACTGACCACGGAGTTTAGGCTAGAGAAGGGAAGTAAGATCAGGGAAAGCAGGATCAGGGACAGTGAAAAAATAATACATTTGGGACCAGTAGGCAGTGTAGTGGTTAAGAAGCTGGACTCCCATGTGGCCGATCGCAGTAAAGTCCCAAAGCCAACGGCTTGAAAATCACGCCAGGTACATGTGCACGCACGCCCCAAATCCCAAGAGAATGGAAAAGGGACTGTGGCATGGCCGTCCTTCCTGGAGGGTGATTTCTCACTTTCCCTCGTTTTGTTTCTGTCTGCCTCTCCGGGGAGTACATGTGCTCTTTGGCAAAATACCTTAAAAAAAAAAAAAAAGAAAAAAAAGGTACATTTAAAAAACTAAGGGTTCCAATAGGCCCAAATGGTGACAAGAAAAGGTAGGAGGTGGTGGAGAGAGGGAGTGTGAAGGGGACATTATGTAGGGCTGCAGTTTGGATACTGACACGGGCCCAGAAGTGAAGAGATGTGATATGGCCCAGAGGCCAAAGTTCATTAGAGGACAGATGCTCCAGATTGGGAGACACCATGATACTGGAAGAATTAGACACATGAACAATGAAATTACTAAAAATTATGACACAAATAATATTGGAGGGGATGTCAGTGATCTATTATAAAAATCAAACTCTGGGGCCAGACAGTAGCATAGCAGTAATGCAACTGACCCACATGGGAAAGGTCCTGGGTTCTAGTCCTAGGATCTCCCTGAGCACACCTGACACAGCATCCATGACTCAGGCAAGCTGAAACTGGGGGTAGATTGTGACATGGACATATTTTTGGGGTGCCTGTCCTTAGAGAAATAAACTTGAGGGCCAGCTTGTGGCATGGTGATTAAGGCAGCTGGATCCCACATGGCCAACTGTGTGGTTTGAATCCTGGACCCAGCAGCTTGAGAACTGGGCACGTGTGTGTCCACCCAAAATCCTGCAAGGAGGGAGAAGTGGACAAAGGGCTACAGCACGATGATTCTCCATAGGAAGTGCTTTTTCCCTTTCCTCCTCTCTCTCTCTTCAGTGAGCACATTTGCCCTCTGTCAAAATGTTTAAAAAAGAAGAAAAAAGAAGTAAATCTGGGGGGGAAAAAAGAACCAAAATTTGTTAGGAGAAAGTTCCCCCTGGACCTTGTGTTTCTGCACATACTGTGAGCAGAGGCACTGACTGTGCTCTGGGCTCTCTTTTCAAGCATGCTTCCGTGACAACCAACCATAGAAAACAGCCTTTGTCACCCTGTAGGAGAAAGGATGGGTTTACCTACACCCCTGCAAGAAAGAGATCATCTCTTCCTCCCAGAGAACAGACAAGCTTACTATCGATTATAAAAGGTTCTAGTTCTCTAAATCGGGAGTTCCTCACCTGCAACTTACTCCACTTTTTATACAGGGTACCACCTGGCCCCTCACATCACCTTCTGGGAACTGGGGAGCCAGTGCTAACAAATGCTCTTACTTTGCTTAATAAGTTTGCTCTTAGTAATACATTCATGGCCCAAGAAGTCCCTTATCTTCTGCCAACATCCATGAAACTGTGTTAACTTGTCAGCTTGCAAGCAGAGCAAAATCTCAGACCTTTCATAGCTCTTGACAAATTCCCAGTGAATGGGAGGTGGAAATGAGAGATGACTATAACCACACGATAGAGTAATACAGTTTGAAACATGAGATAAAATCTGGACATGTTTTAAAAGAGAGAATGGTTTGGAAAAGCAACGTGCAGCCAAGAGCATACCCCCAGGTCCACTGGAATGAAAAAAGCCTACCTACTTGAGAAGGTCGAGAGCAGTGTTACTGTCTGAAAAGCAGTGTTTAACTTAGAGCAGCAGGTAAAGTAAAACGGAAGAAGAGTTTTAAAACAAAGAGAACCTTGAGTTCCAAGGACATAATGGGAGATTTTTAAGAGACAGAAAGAGGTAGGTTTTAGGGTCAGATTTGGATACATGTGGGAAGAGACCCATAAGTCTTGAGATCCTTGCAGTAACTTAAAGAGGAAAAAGGGCAGGATGAAATTAGCTGTGATTAATCTCAATCAGATTAAATTAGTTTGCTTGTTTCCACCCAAATCTCCTCTATCCATCTTTTACCCACCCAGCCTCTACTATGGAACATTTTATTTCTCACCAAACAAAACATAATTTTAGAACATACAACTTTTAAAACATAAATGCCAGACTATTTTTTAAGACAGTAAGAGGCAAGTGTTAACTTACTTGAATGAGATCTAAAATGCCAAGTTCACTTTCTGAAGAATCCACACAGAAGACAAAATATAGCGTTGCGTAATGTCTATATATTAGTTTGTTGTCAGATCCTCCAATTAATCTAAATGACAAAACAGAACAAATGGGAATGTTATAGAAAACAAAATGTAAAACATTTTCATTAGCTGAAGTGATCTGACAATTTGCTTAAAAACCTTTTACAGAATGAAAGGTAATATTTAATGGCAAAACATTCAAATAAGCTTCTAGACACTAATAAATTAAGATGGCTGTTTTTCTTCAGAAATGTCAAATAAAAGAAGCTGTGTTTAATTTTAGTTCATCCGTTCATTAAACTATTTGCTGAGTAACTGCCATGTGCCAGGCACTGACAATAAGAAACAAGAAACAAAAAAATAAGAAAATTCTCGGGTAGTGGCAGGTATGCCACAGAGAACCAAACAGGAAGATGGCATGATGATGGCTTTGCGATTTCAGATTGAGTTCGAACAAAGTAACATTTAGGCTGAAATCTCATTAGAAGGAGCTGGGCATCGAAGAATTTAGTGAAGAGCATTTCATACCTAGGTAAAAACTAATAAAAAGGTCATTTCTCAAGGACAAAATATATACATTCAAAGAAGAGGAAGGTGGCAGTAGACAAGAAAGGATTAGTAAACAATGAGGTTGGAGACTGGGCAGGGTGAGGTCACAGCACCCCTAAGTGCATAGGAGATACAGCTCCACAGGTCACATTACACAGCTGAAGACTGACTACCAACTAGGAAAAATGCAACGGACAGCTCTTGAGATCTGGACAGATTTACATTAAGACCGCCTCCAAAACTATATTCTGTTTTGAAATATAAATACAAGAAAACTGAGCTAAGACGTCCATCTTCAATCGAATACTTATGTTGACTGCAAGTTCAGCAATTTTAAAATAATAGCTCCTCAGGAATCATTCCGAACATCTTATAGTTTTCTAAGTATAGGTTGCTATTTCATAGTTAAGCTTACAAGTAATAAGTTTGCGGTTTCAAAAGATCCATTAATACTACCAATTTTAAAGTCAAGGCTACATATAATCAAAGCTAACTGAACATTCAAACAAAGCAAGAAAACAGGATCTAGTCCTTACTCAGTAAAAGTAACGTGAAACTTCGAAGTTCTGTAGAAACAACTCTAAGTATACTCAACTCCTATGTCCTTTAACAGCAAAACGGAAATGACCTTTGGCAAGAATGAAACATTCCGACTATGACAGACGATTTTCTATAAAAGATATTTAGCTTAATACTAAGCACGGTATGTGAAGGGTTTTGAGATTACATGTAGAGACTAAGACTGCACATGCTCCCTAAAACAGACAGAAGGAGCGAACAGCAGGCATCCTGCATCCTGAATCAGCAACTTAGTGGTTATTTAAACTACTCTTTGGGTTTACTTCAAAAGACCAAGCTTTTGAAAACTGAAGATTTCAAAATGGTCATTAATGTTATTAAAAGAAAGCAAGATATTTATGTGACAAGTATATATTTTATCTTGAAAAGTAATAACCACATCTGTATAGCACAATGCTGACATAAATTCTTATTTGGAGTACAATGTACTATACAAAAGCCACAGAATTTTAGAAATCCTTTTAGGCCAAATATTTCATTTTACAGAGGAAAACTGAGGTTCAATAATTTTAAATTATTTAACCAAGGAAACCGCCTTGTTAGTAACAAAGCCAGGAGTAAAGTAGATGTGTACCCTCATCTCCGGTGCACTGTTTGCTTCCTACTTTTCACTGGGTTGGAAATGAGTATTTACGATTTCAAGTCACAATTTCTAGATCAAAAAGTGCCCTAGTGAGATCAACCAAGTTCTCCCTCTGCTCCGACATGCAGCGCACCTGCTGGGCGATATGACTCCTAGGAGACAAGAACTGACGGAGGGGCTGAGGGGAAGGGGTGCTGGTGGCGAAGACACAGAAATTTAACAGAAATAATTACAAGTAAAGTTCAAAAACAGAAGTAGGTACATTTGTCTAAACTACTAAATTAGAAGTCTTGCATGAACAGCAAAATTTACAAATGATAAGTAATTATAAAACATTTCAGTGCAGCTTTTTTGTGTGGTAATTTTTTTATTGTATGATTTCTTTTTTACACTTCATGATTGTACATCTTTAGAGTATACAATAAGGTTTTTCAGAGCATGCATGCAGTGCATGTACATTAAGTCACAATATTGCCATATACCTAATCCTCAACAGGTAGCCTTCCATTCTTGTGTCTACTAAATGTGTTTTCCCGAGTCCTTCCTACCCACCCCCTAATCACCACCTTCATATACAGTCTTGTATTTACAAGTGTCCTCCTTATTATTATATCTTCAAACCTATTTCTTTTTTCAAAATTACATTTAATCACTCCACATCTTGCAGGGTGAAAAACGGCCTTTCCCAGTGTGAATGCAGTGCATGTTAAGTCAAAGGTATTACCACATAGCATCATGGTGTACCAGGTGTCACTGGATTCCCACATGGCTGACTGCAGTTTGAGTCCCAGATCCGGCGGCTTAAACTCATGCCGGGTGCATGTGTGTGTGTGCCCAAGATCCCGAAAGGAGAATGGAGGAGAAGGGATTACAGCATGGCTTTCCCTTCAGGGGGGTGTCATTTTCCTTCTCATTGTCTGTCTCTCTCCGGCAAGCACACATGCCCTAAAGCAAAAACCTCTTAAAAAGAAAAACCAAACAGATATTACCATATAGTTAATTTTTTCAAAAATATAATTCCTGGTTGTTCAATTCAGAATCTGTGACCTATGCCGTGTTCACTGCCTCTTCTGTGGAGGATCTCCAGCAGGGCTCTCCCTGTTTGTGTCTCCAGCCTCTCCTCACTATGGAGCCTTCCACTCACTTTACA
>NW_006160107.1:1159335-1174883 GCF_000334495.1 Tupaia belangeri chinensis | reverse complement strand
TCTTCCGACTGAAGACATGTGTGCTCACCAGAGAGAGAGAGAGACCGGGTGTGGGGGAGTACATCCCCGGGGGGGCTGGCTGTGCTACAATCCCTGCTCTACTCCCCTCAGGATTCTGGGCAGGCACACACATGTGCCAGTGTGCTTCTGAGTCTGGGACTTGAATTACATAGTTGGCCATGTGAGACTCAGTCTTCTTAAAGACCACCACACCGGCTGGCCCCAATCTCATTTTCTATATCTAAAAAAAAAACATCTAAAAGCATAACACCTGTGCATGGATATTGTGGATATTAAATCACTGTAGCTTTTTATGAAATGCAAGTAAAGATCCCACACGATACAAAGCTGTGGTAAGAAAAGAATAAATGCTGTTACCTGAACTATTTTCATGATATGCACCATGTATAGTAATACAGAAAACTCTAGGTGTGTCTGACTAATGTGTCATGAGTTTCAGTCAACGTTTAGTTTTGAATTGTCAATGAGGAAATATCCTATTAAAGATACGGATTACTTGAACAGGGGAGGGAACATTTAAGAAAACACTTGAGAGCAAACTGGTTTAATAGAAACTATTAATTTAACTTATTTCAATTTAAGTACTTCCTGTTACTTATAATAAGCTCATTATAGCTCATTATAATAAGCTCTTTATTCATTCTAAAAACAGAAAAACCGAGACCAGTAGATGGTATAGTGGTTACGTTGACTGACTCCCACATGGCCGACCGCAGTTTAAGTCCTGGATCTGGTGAGTGGGCATGCCCAAGACTCCAAAAAGAAAATGGAGGAGAAGTGGCCATCCCTCCTCGGGGGTGATTTTTCCCTCTCACTGTCTGTCTCTCTCTCTTTCTCTCTCACTCCCACTGGTAAACACACATGCCCTAAGGCAAAAACCTCTCTCAAAAAAAGAAAAAAGAAAAGAAAAACCAGGGACAGCTGCCAGCTGGTGGTGTGGTGGTTAGGGCAGCTGGGTCCCACATGGCCTACTGCACAGTTTGAGTCCCAGATCGAGTGGCTTGACGCAGATCTAGTGGCGCTTAACACACAGTGTGTGTGTGTGTGTGTGTGTGTGTGTGTGTGTGTGTAATTTCTCACTTTCTCTTTCTCTTTCACTCTCCCTGGTAAGCACATGCACCCTAAGGCAAAAATTATAAATAAAAAACTAGAAAAACCTATTAAATACACTTAAAAAGCAAACTTCAGTCTTGTTTAAATAATAAAGGACACAACTGCAATTTTTATGACCATTTGCCCTACGCAATACTCTGTAGTCATTAAAAAGAATGAGGCTGTCCCCGTCCTATAAGTTTATATACAAAGCTCTTCAAAATATGAAGTAAAAACAACCTGCCTCTCAGCATACACAGCATGACCTCACAAATAAAATCTTAAGACTATGCTTTTGTTAGTCAGTGCAAAATTAATTTTTTTTAATTATTTAATTTTATTTATTCATTTGTTTAATTTGACCAGTGAGAGATACAAAGAAAGAGAGAGAGGGAAAGTGAGAAAGGAAGCCACCAGGTCCAGGACTCGAACAGCGGTTGGCCATGTGGGAGTGTCCAGTGCTTTAACCACCACACCACGTGTTGGCCCTTGCAAAATTAATTTTCTAGCAGGATACACAAAAAACTGGGAAGAATTAAGGCTAGGAAAGAGGGACTCCTATTTCACATTTTATACCCCCTGAAATGTTTGAATGTTTACCATAGGGGCATATTACCTTTACATACAGTAACCTTAGAAAATTTTTAAAAAGAAAAAAAAATTATTATATTTTTTAAAAATTATATATTTTATTTATCATTGTTATTTTTAATCTGCCACAGGCACATATGCTCATGAGAGAGAGAAGGCGAGAAAGCAAGCTGCCAGGTTCAGGACTCAGACTGGGGTCAGCCATGTGTGAGTTCAGCACCCCAAGTGCCATGCCACCTACTGGCCCCAAGACTGCATATCTTTAAATAAATTATTTACAATTTATAGTTAATATAGGTGGAAGTTAATTAATTTAATCCAATTAATTAAAAATAGGAAACTCTTACAATTAGCTGAATACACAGTATATATTTTAACCACATAGTAAAAAAAATATTAGAAAGTCTAATGAAACGCTTTACTTACAATCCTCCTTCTAGGAAATTACAAACATTTTCATCTCTCTTAGATACCAAATGGAAAGTCTCCCTGATGATTTGCTGTTGTGTATCTTCACTCTGAGAAAGAATAATTCATATACATTAGGATCCAGTTTATAAGTTAGTAGCATTTTAAAAATTTTAAAAATAAAATATAGTAATATCTATCTGAGAACACCATATTGGAGAGGAAGGAGCCTCGGAGACATAATTTAACCTGTATCCAAAGGGGGGGGGGATTCGAAAAGCTAGTGGAAAAGCAGAATTAAAAGACAGGAATCACAAAGAGAGACTGTATCTCAACATAAGCTCCCCAAGCTCGCGGCACTTTTGTAAGCAGTGACACCAGCCATTCAGGCCACCCCTAAGAGAACTGAGGGTCAGGGGAGTGCAGCCATGTCACTGGAGTCTTTTTTACATTACTAACTGAAGAGTGATGTGTGCCCTTCAAAGATCTTTAAGATTAGAAAACAAAAAGAAGTCAGAAGCTGCCAAATCAGGACTGAAGGTGGATGCCTAATGATTTCCCATCAAAATTCAAGCAAAATGGCCCTTGCTGGATGAGAGGAATGAGAGCAATGAGCAGGAACACTGCTGCGGAGGATTGAGGAAGCTTTCCGGCGTTTTTCTGTTAAAGCTTCAATTAACTTTCTCTAAACACTTTCCTAGTACGTAGATGTCATACTTTTGGCCTCTAGAAGATCGATAAACAAAATACTGGGCCGTCAGAAACGTCATGATGTATTTTGCTGTTCAAAAATGTGTCCTGATGTTTCTGATAACTCAGTATCTTGAGCTCCCCGCCCCCCAAAATGCTGCCATGACCTTTGCTCTTGACCAGTCTGCATCTGCTTTGACTAGACCACTTGCACCTCTTGGTAGACACTGTTTTGACAGTCTTCAAGAATGTACTGGTGGGAACCAGCAGTTAGCGTAATGGCTATGTTGCTGGACTCCCACGTAGTCGACCGCAGTTCGCGTCCCGGACCCGGTGACTTAAAACTCACGCCGGGCGCATGTGCGTGCGTGCCCAAGATCCCGAGAGGAGAATGGAGGAGAAGGGACTGTGGCGTGACCATCCCCCCTAGGGGGTGATTTCTCGCTTTCTGTCTCTCTGTCTCTGTCTGTCTGTCTGGAGAGTGCATGTGCCCTATAAAAAAAAAAAAGAATGTACTGGTAATGCCATGAGTCATCTTCTATTACAATACTTCACAAAAATGCTTCAGGATCTTAACCCCACTTGTTTAAAATTTCCATTGACAGTTCTGCTCTTCTCTGCAGCAGATCTGGGTACAACAGCTCTAGCACCCATCAAGCAGAAAGTTGCCTGATTGATTTTTCAGTCAGAATTGTGTAAGCTGAACCAACTGGGATATCTATGATATTGGCTACTGTTTCTGCTATTAATCTTCAGTCTTCGGGATCAGTAGTTGGCGTAATGGCTATGTCACTGGACTCCCACATAGGCAACTGCAGTTCAGGTCCTGGACCCAGTGGCTTACCAAGCTCCTGAGAGGAGAACTGAAAAGAAGGGACTGCAGCATGGCCACCCCACTGGGGGGTGATTTCTCGCTTTCTGTCTCTCTGCCTCTCTCTGTCTTTCTCGTAAGCACACGCGCTGCAAAATCGTCTCAAACCCCCCCCCAAAAAAAAACAAAAAACACACAAAAAAATTCAGTCCTCTTCAATTAAGGAACAAAATTAATTTTTCTTCACAAATTGTTTTTCTAATTTATTTAATTTTTAAAATTTATTCCTTCATTTATTTTAATTTGACCAGACACACAGAGAGAGAGAGAGACAGAGACAGAGAGGGATGGAAAGTGAGAAATCAAGCCACCAGGTCCAGCAGTTGAACGGAGATCAGTCATGTGGGAGTGTCCAGCGCTTTAACCACCATGGCACCTGTTGGTCCCTCCTCACAAACTGTTGTAGATGATTTACTGCTGTCGGAGCCATCTTCAGTATCTCTCTCCTTTCCTAAACAAGTCATCCATTTGTAAACTGCTGATTTCTTTGGGACCTTGTCCTAATAAACTTCATAGAAAGCGATTTTACCATCCTTTTCCCCAAGCTTCACCGTAAATTTGATATTTATCCTTGTTTCAATTTTAGCAGACTTCTTATTGCTCTGATAGAGACTCTTCAAATTTATATTTTTATCCTTTTCAGTGCCTCAAGCTAAATCCTATTCGGTATATGTTATGTTAGTACTAGTTTATTTTGGTATAAAAGAAAAAAATGAAAATCTATGCACAATTTTTTCTTAATACACACTTCCCATTAACTTTCTGAAGATCCCATTTATTTCTAAGTTTCAAACACTGACAAGAAAAAAATAATAGATGAATTCCATACAAAAAAGAAAAACTAAAAATTAACTAGTCAAAGTCCATTGCTTCACAAAGGAATGAACTGAAATAGAGAGATGAAGTTATTCTGGGTTGTCAGAAAAGTCATGATGTACTTTTTCTGTTTTATAAATGTCATTTATTTATATAAAGAACGAAGATCAATTGCAGCCAGCAGGTGGCACTGCAGTTAGGGCTCTGGACTCCCACATGGCCGACTGTGGTTTAAGTCCTAGATCTGGTGGCTTTCCTTCTCACTTTCCATCTCTCTTTCTCTCTCTCTCTCTCTGATTCGCTGGTCAAATTAAAAATAAATAGTTAAATAAAATAATTCTAAAAAAATTTTAAAAGATCAATCATCGACACATTGCCTGTTTTGTTCAAAACCTTTTTATCATCTTTCACTGAGCTTCATAATCCCTCATTCATAGAAGGACTTATCTTTATAAATGAAAACTTGATCAAAATGCTTATTTACAGCCTCATCCAAATTGAATGTTATACCACACAAAGAGTTTTGAAGAGAGTGAAACAAGTGGAAGTCTGACAGTGCGAGGTCAGGTGAGTATAGTGGGTGTGGCTACACATCCTATCCAAGGTCCAGTAATTTCTGACAGGTGATCAAACATGTGTGGTCTTGCATTGTTGTGATGGAACACAACTCCTCTACAATCAATGAGCTCTGGACGTTTCTAGATGATGGATTCATTCAAACTGTCCAACTGCTGACAATACACATTTGAATTGTTTGTTTGGTTCCTTCCTTGGTAGGTGTTGCCAAAAAACATGACGCCTTTAAAATCCCACCACTCTGAGAGCATAACCTTCCTCTGATGAATGTCTGTTTTCGATGTTTGAGGCGAATCATCATGTCAGGAGCAAGATCATTTGTGCACCACATTGTAAATAATCCACTTCTCATCACCAGATATCAGTTGCTTCAAAAACCAATGTCTTTCCTTACATTTAGTGAGTATATCACAGATGTTTATATGTTCCATCAAATGAACTTCTTTGAGTTCATGAGGAATCCAAATACAGAGCTTGGTTATATATCCCAATTCTTCAGGAGGTCAGTTCATGAATACTTGAATGATGGATGTTCGATGTTTCTGCAGTCTCTCGTGTAGTGTAACGTGGGTTTGACTTGATCAATGCCTTTATTTTGTCGTCATCAATGTCGCTGGACCTTCCTGACAATGGAGTGTTGCTGAGATCAAAATCACTAGCATGAAATTTCATGAGCCATAGTTGGCACTGGCATTCTTGTAGAGCACTGTCACTATAAACTGTATGCAACTTTTCACAAGCTTGATATGCGTTCTTCCCTTTACGGAAGTAAAACCGTAGAATATGGCGAAAATGCAATTAGTCTTCCATCTTCAACTTGTTGCAAAATCTCCAAAACTCAACAAAATCATTTAGCTTTTTTTTTTTAGAATGAAGCTAGAACTGCAGCTGTCAAATGAGATAGCAATAACATATAATAGATGCGAATGACTGGAATACTTCCAAAAATAACCTAGTGTCACCTGCTGCAAAAATGCATCATGACTTTTCTGACAAAACAATAAATAAATCATGTAATCAATTATACATCAATGGAAGAATGATACACGAGTTTGGTGCTCCCACTTAAATTGAACTTTAACTAAAAGCAAATTCAGGTGAGAGCCTATCTATTCTATTCACATTTTTTAAAAAAAGATATTTCTGTTGATGCCACCAGGTGGTATCGTGGTTGTAGTACTAGACTCCCACATGGTAGACTATGGTTTGAGGCCTGGACTTGGCAACTTGAAAAACATGCAGAGTGTGTGTGCATGTGTGCCCAAAATCCCAAGAGGAGAATGGAGAAGGGATTACAGTGTGCCCATCTCCCCAGGGATGATTTCTCACTTTCTGTCTCTATGTCTCTCCAGCAACCACACGTGTCCTGTAGCAAAAATCTCTCAAAAAATAAAGTAAAATGAAAAAAAGGTGTTTTTTGTTTCTTTTTTTGTTTGTTTTCTTGGTTGTTGTTGTTTTTGCGATAAGGCACATACCCTTGCTGGAGATATATAGAGAGAGAAAGTGAGAAATCACCCTCCGGGGGGGATGGCCATGCTGCAATCCCTTCACCTACATTCTCCTCTTAGGACTTTGTGCATGCACGTACAGGCACCTGACTTGAGTTTCAAGCCACCGGGTTCGGTACTCCAACTAGTCAGTCATGTGAGTGCAGCACCACAACCACTATACCACCTGCAGGCCCCACAACAACCACTATACCAGCAACACAAATGTGTACTGTCAGCAACTCTTGACCTAAAATCAAGAGTTGGCTCAGTAAGTATTTACTAAATTCAACCAAGCAATTCCTAACCCAATAAAAGTCAGGTTCCCAAACACTGCAACAGAAAATGGAACAAATCATGAACAGGAATTTCACAGAAAAGGAAATATGGTCCATAAACAAAGAGATACTAAACCTCAACATTAATTAAATAAAATACAAATTAAAATAACCATGAGATAGTTCCACATGCACCATATTAGTAAAAGTGTGAAAACATGACAATAACAAATGTTGACAAAGATATTACAGAGCCAGTCAGACTTTTATTCCATCACCGAGAAAGTAAATAGTACCATCATTTGGGAAAACACAATGAACCGGCTCTTTCACTTCTTGAACTATTCTAACTCACTTGAAATCATTGTTTTAAAAGTCAAAAACAGAGGCCAACAGGTGGTTTAATAGTTAAGGTGCTGGACTCCCAAGTGGCTGACTGTGGTGCAAGGCCCAGGTCCTGTGGCTTGAAACTCATGCTGGGCGCATGTGCGTGCATGCCCAAAATCCCAAGAGGAGAATGAAGGAGAAAGGACTGCACTGTGGCCATCCCCTCTGGGAGCTGATTTCTCACTTTCTGTATCTCTGTATTTTTCTGTCTCTCCGGTAAGTGCAAGCACCCTGTAGCAAAAATCTCTCAAAAAAAAAAAAAAAAAAAAAAGTAAGGGAACCAGCAGTTAGTGTGATGGCTATGTCGCTGGACTCCCACGTAGTCAACCGTGGTTCGTGTCCCAGACCCGGTGGCTTAAAACTCACACTGGGCGCGTGTGCGTGCGTGCCCAAGATCCTGAGACGAGAATAGAGGAGAAGGGATTGCGGTGTGACCATCCCCCCTGGGGGGTGATTTCTCGCTTTCTGTCTCTATGTCTCTCTCTGTCTGGCGAACGCACGCGCCCTATAGTGAAAACCTCTCCAAAAAAAAAAAAAGTAAAAAAAAAAAAGTATTACACAAACACACACAGAATAAACTCTTAATGTGTCCACCAGGAGACACAAACAAGAATGTTCATAAAAGCACTGCTCATGGGGAACCAGCAGTTAGCGTAATGGCTACGTCGCTGGAATCCCACGTAGTCGACCGCGGTTCGCGTCCCGGACCCGGTGGCTTAAAACTCACGCCGGGCGCATGTGCGTGCGTGCCCAAGATCCCGAGAGGAGAATGGAGGAGAAGGGATTGCGGTGTGACCATCCCCCCTGGGGGGTGATTTCTCGCTTTCTGTCTCTAATGTCTCTCTCTGTCTGTCTGGCGAGCGCACGCGCCCTATAGTGAAAATCTCTCAAAAAAAAAAAAAAAGCACTGCTCGTGACAACAAAAGTTCCAAATCATCCAAATGTTCAGCAACCACAGAATAGGTAAATTATGATATATTCACACAATGAAATGCTATAAGAAGTAAATTAAGCTCCCCCATTCGCCTTTGAACTCTCAGGTGCATTAACTAGGACCTGGAGAAGCCCTCCTTTCCCCGCTTCCCATTCCATAGGGACATTCACCCCAGCGAAAGGCCATGCTGCACAGTGAACAGTCTGCAGTTGGGAGGTTGTGCTGCAGAGACTGTGGCTCATCCCTTCCCCCACACGCCACTGAACCAGGTGTGTTACTGGGACTTGGAGAAGCCCTCCTTTCCCAGCTCCATGCCATTGGGACACCCGTACCAACGACAGGCCTGGCTGCACTGAGCAGCAGGGACACTGAGCTGTAGAGAAACTGTGGCTCATCCCCTGCCACAGGCTTCTGAATTCTCAGACTTCAGCACTTCCTAAAGTGTGCAATGCACATTGTGGCCCTGCTGTCTTCCTCAATTAAAGCTCAGCAGCTCAGCCCCAGGTGCACCTATTCTCTAGAAACTGGGAGAACTCTGAATCATCCAAGTCCAGCGACAACACTGCAGGGTGCTGGGTGAGTATTAACGAGGTAGAGCAGCAGAGAGACCACCGATCTCTTTGAACACAAAGAATTAAACTGAAGAATTTAAGAATGACCAGAAACCAATACAGAGGCACAAGAAATATGAGAAACCAAGAAACTCTCTCCCCAAAAGGAAAACAACAATTCTTCATCATCCACAGACACAGTGGAACTCGTAGAAATGTCAGATAAGCAATTCAGACTATTTCTAGTGACGAAACTAAATAAGATGCAAGAGAAAAGAGACAACGAGCTCCAGGAGATGTGGAAGTCCTTTAGCAATCTGAAAGAAGAAACAGACACCATAAAAAAACAATTAAAGAGAACTGTTAGAGATGAAGGTTGTAACACAGAAAATCAAAACCCCCCTTGAAATAATTAAAAGCAGATTAGATCACACAGAAGATCAAATCTCAATTATACAAAACAAAACCTCTGCCCTAGGAAAAAAATAAAAAAGACTGAGAAAATTACCAAGAAAAATGAAAACAATATAGGAGAAATTCTAACTATCACTAAGTGCTCAAATATTCAGATAATTTATCCCAGAAGGTGAAGAAAATAATAAGGGCATTGATAATTTAGTCCATGAAATCCTGGAAGAAAACTTTCCAACCCAGAGAGGCATTCAAATATTCAGACCCAAGAAATAGAAAGGACAACAAATAGATTCAACCGAAGAATATCTTCTCCAAGGCACATCATAACCAGATTAGCCAAAACCACACACAAAGACACTAAAATTGGCAATACAGAAACATAAAGTTACTTACAAAGTTTATTCCATCAGGTTAACATAGAACCTGTCATCAGAAACAGTGTTGGCAAGGAAAGAACGGGGAAAATATATTCAAAGTGTTAAATGTAAAGCAATTTCAACCAAGATTACTATACTCGGCAAGATTATCCTTCATATGGGAAGAAAAGATAAAAACATTCTCAGATGAACAAAACCTGAAAGAATTTACGAACTCCAGACCAGCTCTTCAATAAGTTCTGAGGGAAGTGCTATACCAGAAAAACTAAAGTCAGACAGACAGAAATAAGAGAACGAAAAACAACAAAGAAAATGCCTAACTTAATGGTAGGAAGAAGTTTGAAAAATATCAATAATAACATTGAATGTGAGAACCAGCAGTTAGCGTAATGGCTATGTCGCTGGACTCCCACGTAGTCGACCGTGGTTCGTGTCCCGGACCCAGTGGCTTCAAACTCACGCCGGGCGCGTGTGCGTGCGTGCCCAAGATCCCAAGAGGAGAATGGAGGAGAAGGGACTGCGGTGTGACCATCCCCCCTCGGGGGTGATTTCTCGCTTTCTGTCTCTATGGCTCTCTCTGTCTGCCTGGCGAGCGCATGCGCCCTATAGCGAAAATCTCTCAAAAAAACAAAAACAAAAACAAAAACATTGAATGTTAATAGATTAAATTTGCTGATCAAGAGACTAGAGACTGGCTGAATGGATTAAACAAACAAACAGCCAGCCAGAAACTCTCTATCTGTTGCCTAGAAGAAACTTACCTCATGGATGAAGACATACATAGAATAAAAGTGAAGGGCCGAAAAAGGGTATTCCAGGCAAACGGAAATAAAAGAAAAGGGCTGAAGTTGCGATACTGATTTCAGACAAAATAGGTTTTAAGACAAAAACTGTAAGAAAAGACAAAGAAAAGCATTATATAGAAAAAAAGGCTAATTTACCAAGAAGACATAACAGTTATAAAATCTAGTCATCCAACTCAGACGCACCCAAATACATAAGGGAAAGACTACTAGATCTAGAAGGAGAGAGAGGCTGCAACACTATAATTCCCTGGGATCTCAAGACCCCATTATCTCCTTTAGAACGATTTTCTAGACAAAATAAGCAAAAAGATACAGGACCTAAATGATACCATAAATCAAGTGAACTTGACAGACATCTATAGAACTTTCCACCCTACAACCATAAAATACACATTTTTCTTACCTCCGCATGGAACCTTTTCAAAGACTGACAATACGATAGGGCACGAATCAAGCGTTTACAGATTCAAAGGCACAGAAATCATATCCAGCATCTTTTCTGATCACAATGGAATTAAAACTGATATTAACTTCAGGAAAAATCCTCGAAAATACACAAACACATGGAAACTAAACAACCTACTCCTGAATGACTTCTCAACTACCAAAGAAATTAAGAACAAATAAAATGATTTATAGAAACAAATAACGAATACGAGTTTCCATAATCTATGGGACACCACAAAAGCAGTCATAAGAGGGAAATTCATAGCAATTAGTGCATATAAGAAAAAGATGGAAAGGTGGCAAATAGAAAATCTAACATCATCTCTCAGAGAATTGGAAAAACAACAAAATAAATCCAAAAACTGCCAGGGGAAAAGAAATAACAAAGATTCAAGCAGAAATAAATGAAATAGAAAATAAATGAACTATACAGAAAATAAATGTCAGCAAAAGTTGATTCTTGAAAAGATTAACAAGATTGATAGAACATTAGCCATACTGATGAAGAGAGAAAGGAACCAGGTTAATCAAATACACAATGAAACAGGCAATATTACAACAGACACAACAGAAATACAAAATATCATTAGAGGATACTCTAAGTAACTACATGCCAACAAACAAGAGAACCTGGATGAGATAGACAAATCTGGACACATATAATCTACCAAGATTGAATCAGGACATAGAAAGTCTGAATAGACCTATAACAAACAATGAGATTGAATCAGTAATAAATAACCTTCCCAAAAAGAAAAGCACAGGTCCTGATGGCTTTACTTCTGAGTTCTACAAAACTTTTAAAGAGTTAACCCCCATTCTACTCAAATTATTTCTAAAGATCCAGAAAGAATCCTCTCGAATTCATTTGACGAAGCCTCCATCATCCTTGTTCCCAAAACAGATAAAGACATGATAAAAAAGGAAAACTGCAGATCAGTATCTCTGATCAATATAGACGTAAAAATTCTCAACAAGATATTTGCAAATCATATCCAACAACATATAAAAATATTCAAAACAACCAGGTAGGTTTTATTCCAGGGATGCAAGCGTGGTTCAGCATACACAAAACCATAAATAAAATACACTATATTAACAAAAAGATAAAAACTATATGATCATTTCTATTGATGTAGAAAAAGCATTCATCAAAATACGACATCCCTTCATGACTAAGACTCTCAGCAAAATCAGCATAGAGGGGTAATTTCTCAACACAATAAAAATCATATATGAAAAATCTACATCTAACATTATATTGAATGGGGAAAAGCTGAAACCTTTTCCAATAAAAACTGGGACAATGGGACCAACAGTTGACATAATGGCTATGTCGCTGGACTCATGCAGTCGACCAAGGTTCGAGTCCTGGACCTGGTGGCTTAAACTCACGCTGGGTGCATGTGCATGTGTGCCCAAGATCCTGAGAAGAGAAGGAGAAGGGACTGTGGAGCGGCCATTTCCTCTGGGGGGTGAGTTCGCGCTTTCTATCTCTCTCTGTGTGAATTTCTGGTGAGCCCACGCACCCTATAGCAAGAACCTCTCCAAGAAAAAAAAAAAAAAAACTGGCACAAGACAAGGCTGCCTACTCCCTCCACTCCTTTTCAACGTAGTGCTGAAAATCCTAGCCAATGCAATCAGATAAAGAATGAAATAAAATGCATTCAAATAGCGAAAGAAGAGTTGAAATTATCTTTGTTTGCAGATGACATGATTGTGTACATAGAAGACCCAAAGGTATCCATGAAAAACCTTCTCACAGTAATAAATGAATACAATAAAATGGAAGGATACAAAATCAACTTACAAAAATCTATAGTATTTCTATTATACAAACAACAAGCATAGAGAAACAAAAAGCAGAGGCAGAACTGAAAAAAGTAATCCCATTTACCATGACCACAAAGGGTATAAGATACCTAGGAATAAAACTAACCAAGGAAGTCAAAGACTTCTACAAGAAAAACTATGAAAACCTAAAAAAAGAAATAGAAAATTACACAAAAAAGTGGAAGGATATCCCATCTTCTAGGATAGGAAGAATTAATATAATCAAAATGGCAATTCTACCCAATTTGATCTACATATTTAATGCAATCCCTATAAAATTACAAGAGACATTCTTCACAGACCTAGAAAAGAAAATCATAAGAATCTGTCTTGAATCATAAAAGATTCCGTATTGCCAAAGCATTCCTATGTAAGAAGAACGGAATGGGTGGAATTGCGCTCCCTGACCCAAAATTTATGACAAAGCTGTGATAATCAAAACAGCATGGTACTGGCACATAAACAGGTATGTGGACTAATGGAACAGAATACAGACCCCAGAAATAAATCTCTAAAACATACAGCAAACTGATATTTGACAAAAGGTACCAGTCAATCTAGTGAGATAAGGAAAACCTCTTTAGCAAATGGTGTTGGAAAAACTGGGTTTCCACCTGCAGAAAGATGAAACTGGACCCCTATCTCTCACCATTAACAAAAATCAACTCAAAGTGGATCAAAGATCTAAACCGAAGACTTCAAACTATAAAACTACTGGTGGAAAATGCTGGGGAAACTGAGGGAGACATCAAGGTAGGCAAAGACTTCTTAAATAAGACCCCCCAAAGCACAGACAATAATCCCCAAAGATAGACAAATGGGACTAGACAAGATTAAGATATTTCTGCACAGCAAAGGACATAGTAATTAGTGTGAATTAATAACCCTGGAATGATGGAATATTTTTGTAGACTATGCCTCAGATAAGGGTTTGATAACCAAAATACACAGGGAATTCAAGCAGCTTACCAAGAGGAAAAAAAGATTAACCCAATTAAAAGATGGGAAATTGAGCTGAACAAAAAACTCTCTAAGAAAGACATACAAAGAAAGACATACAAAACAGCCAAAAAGCATATGAAAAAAAAGAAAAGCTTGCCATCCCTTATCATAAAGGAGATGCTGATTAAAACCACAATGAGATACCACGTAACCCCTGTCAGAATAGTGAAGATTAAAAATACAAAAAAAATGAGAAATGCTGGCAGTGTTGTGGTGAAAGGGAAACTCTCCTACACTGTTGGTGGGATTGTAAATTATTCCAGCCACTGTGGAAAAAAACACAGAGGTTCCTCAAAAACCTACAAATAGAGCTACCATATAATCCAGCAATTCCACTCCTGGACATCTACTGAAAAGAAATGAGAATGCTCAAAAAAGTACTTGCACATCTATGTTTACTGCAGCATTATTCATGATGGCTAAGACATAGAACCACCCTGAATGTCCACGAACACATGAATGGATTGAAAAAGTGTGGCACTATTCAGCCATTAAAAAACAAACAAACAAACAAACAAAAAAAGGCCCCGGCATTTGATAGAAAGTAGATGAATATGGAAGATTATGGAAGATTTATTGCTGAGTGAAGAAAGTTAGGTTCTGAAAGAGAGACACTGGAGATTGAAAGACTGGAGGACATAAAAACATTGAAAATAGTATGGACACTGGAGACAGTGTGGAAGGACGGTGGGAGAGGGGACGAGAGAAGGGAAGAAAATTAGGGAGAAAACAGAGAGAGGTAAGACATTTGAAAGACACAGAAATGGCTTATTATCTGTTGAGAACATGCATAGTATTCTCAACTGGACTGGTCTGAGGTATATTTCGTATTTAGTAAATTCTCTATACAAGCTAAATGATGCATAATGACTGAATGTATAAAATAATAATAACAGAGGCTGGCAGGTGGCATGGTGGTAAAGGGCACTGGACTCCCACATGGCTGATTGGGGTTCAAGTCCCAGACCTGATGGCTTGCTTTCTCACCTTCCCACTCTCTTTCTCTCTCACTGTCCCTCTCTGGTCAAATTAAAATAAATAAAGTTAAGTAAGATAATTATTTAAAAAATAATAAAAGGAATAAAAATATAAAAAAAGAAAAAGAAATAAATTACACCTTAAATATCAATGATACTCAAAAACTTAAAGTGTAAAAGCAAGTGTGTTTCACCTCTGGGTGCCGTAACAGAATACCACAGATTGAGTGGCTTAAATAACAAATTTAATTTCTCACAGTCCTGGAAGTTGGAAGTCCGAGCTCAAAGTGCTAGCACAGCCATTTCTGGTGCGGGTTGCCAGTCTTGTACACAATCACCTTCTCACTGTCCACCCTCACATGGCAGGAGAAAGAGTAAAAGCCAAGTTCTCCGGTGTTTCCTCTGAAAAGAGTCCTACACTATCATCCTGGACCCACATAGGAAGGGCCCATGTGTGCATCTGGAGATCTTACAGTGCATACTGGGCGGACAGGAATGTACTGCAGTGCTACATTCTTCCAACGAACACCGTGAAAGGGAAATTAAGAAAGCAATGTCATTTGCAATATTCTCCAAAAATAAAAAACAGAAACAAGAAACAATGTAACCAAACATATGCAAGATCTGTACAATGAAAACTAGAAAAGTGCTGAAAGAAATTAAAGATGCCAATTAGTTTTATAGAACTAACTTAACACTCATACCAAATCAAAGGTATGAGAAATTAAAATTATAAGCCAATCTCACTCATGAATATATACAATTAACTTTTTAAAAGAATTATTTATTTGACCTTATCTATTTATTCATTTATTTTAATTTGACCAGAGAGAGACATAGAGAAGGAGAGAAACTGAGAAAACAAAACACCAGGTCCGGGACTCAAATCATAGTTGGCCATGTGGGAGTGTCCAGCACCTTAACCATCATGCCACCTTTTGGCCCCAAAATTCGTGTTTTTTTTTTTTTTTTTTTGAGAGGTTTTTGCTA
>NW_006160107.1:1142587-1159304 GCF_000334495.1 Tupaia belangeri chinensis | reverse complement strand
GCGTGCACTCGCCAGAAAGACAGAGACAGACAGAGAGACAGAAAGCGAGAAATCACCCCCCAGGGGGGATGGCCATGCCGCAATCCCTTCTCCTCCATTCTCCTCTTGGGTTCTTGGGCATGCACACGAGCCCAGCGTGAGTTTAAGCCACTGGGTCTGGGACTTGAACCGTGGTTGACTACATGGGAGTCCAGTGACATAGTCATTATGCCATCTGCTGGTCCCCTCAAAATTAATTTCTTTAAAAAGTGAATGTATCATGACAGAAGTAGGTTTACTCTAATAATGACAGATTGGAGTAATACTAGAACACTAATTAATGGAATCTTTCACATTAACAGAATATCAATTCTGAAAGGTACAAACTGTGGGTTATTTATGCACAGTATAGTACACAGCAATGAAAATTAAAATTAATTATAATAACTGGACTTAGCATCAAGTATAAATCTTTTTTTTCAATTTTTTTTGTGAGTTTTTTTGTTATAGTGTGCATGCACTCGCCAAATAGACAGAGACAGAGAAAGCAAGACATTACCCCCCGCACCCCACCCCCCAGCAGCATGGCCATGCGACAATTCCTTCTCTCCATTCTCCTCTCGAGATCCTGGGCATGCACACACATCACACACATGCTCCCAGCTTGAGTTTCAAGCTGCCAGGTCTGGGACTCGAACCATGGTTGACTTTGTGGGAGTCCAGCAATGTAACCGTCATGCCATCTGCCGGTCTCAACATCAAGTATAAATCTTGGGAACCAGCAGTTAGCGTAATGGCTATGTCGCTGGATTCCCATGTAGTCAACTGCGGTTCGCATCCTGGACCCGGTGGCTTAAACTCACACCGGGCGTGTGTGTGTGCGTGCCCAAGATCCCGAGAGGAGAATGAAGGAGAAGGGATTGTGGCGTGATCATCCCCCCTGGGGGGTGATTTCTTGCTTTCTGTCTCTATGTCTCTCTCTCTCTGTCTGGCGAGCGCACACGCCCTATAGTGAAAACCTCTCCAAAAAAAAAAACAAACAAACAAACAAAAAACACATCAAGTATAAATCTCTAAAAATTTGGAGACAAAGGGACCAGCATGTGTGTGCATGCCCAAGATTCCAGGAGAATGAAGAAGAAAGTGATTGTGAAGTAGTAAACCCCCTGGTGGGTGAGCTCTCCCTTTCTTTATCACTGTCCCTGTCTCCTTCTCTCTGGCAAGTGTACATACCCTAAAGCAAAAACCTCTAAAAAGACAAAACCAAACCAAACAAAATAAAAATGTTCAATGGGAGTCAGCAGGTGGCATGGTGGTTAAGGCACTGGCCTCCCACAAGGCCAAATGCAGTTCAAGCCCTGGACCTGGCAGCCTGCTTTCTCACTTTCCCTCTCTTCTCTCTAATGAGTGGGCATGCCCTATAGCGAATTAAAAAATAATAATATTAAATAAAATTAAATAAACAATTCTAAAAAAAAAGTTGAATGAATTTATTTTTAAAACAAGCCATAAACTATTACTATTTTTTTAAAGTTCAAATACATATAAAGCAACAATAAATTGTTTAAAATAAAAAATATGTAATAAGATAAAAACAAGAAAGTAACTTTAAAAATTCAGGATGGTGGTTATCTCTAAGTAGAGAGGAAACGGAACTCCCTATCTGAGAAGAGAGGTATATGAGACCAGCCAGTGGTGTGGCAGTGAAGATGGCTGGATCCCACATGGCCAACTGTGTAGTTCGAGTCCTATACTCAGGTATGAGTGTGTGCACGTCCAAAATCCCAAAAAGAGGGAGAAATGGCAGAGAAGGGGTTGCAGTGGACCATTTCGCATGTGGGATGCTGTCTCACTTCCTCTCTCTCCTCTCTCTCTAGTGAGTATGTGTGCCCTCTGGCAATTGGGGGGGGGGTGAAGAGGTATGAATAACTTCAAAGGTATTGGTAAATGTTCCTAGTGGAGTGATGGACAGGCAGTAGGGAGGTGTATTTCCTGTATCTTATATATACTGAGTATATAAAAATACTTCTGTAACTACTCAATATCACACAAAAACACTGAAGGGGAAGAGGGGGGGAGAAAATGTGTAAGACAGCCACCCTTTTCCTTCCTTACTATGTGCTGAATTGTCTCTACCTGCTGCTTTCTGGTCTTCACCTACGACTAAATGGTGTTTTTTGGATTACTGTCCTAAACTCTTGCAGGTTCAACCATATCATTATCTTCGTAATCTTTAATTCTGTGTTCCCACAGGCTAAAAGAAGCCTGCCATAGTTTCTGAGTTGCTGACAAATATTTCAAGCTTCCAAATCAACATATTCACTTGTGTTGCATGAAATTATACACAACTTACATGCTGAAGACTAAAAACATACCGTATTTCTACTCTCAGTTTATAGCATCACCATTCATGTCTCATAAGCAAAAATCATGATGATTCCTTTTCTTTCATTTCCCATATGTATTCAGTCACCAAGCCTTGCTAGCTCTACTTCAAAAGCAATAGCAAAGCTGGATTCAAAGACGTACATCAATTTAGATTTTTATTCTTACTCAGAATTTTGTAAGACCCATCTAAACATGCATACTCTGTCACCCATTTCCTGCTTGTCTGTCCCACATACGCTGTGCTGCCACAATTACTTTCCAAAAGGTCAAACAAGCAACAACAGTTATTAGTTGCTTGCTTTCTTTTTCTAGAGATTTATTATATATATATATACACACACACACACACACATACATAAATATTTTAATTTGCTATATGGCATGTGCGTTTACCAGAGAGAGAGTGATAACAAGAAAGCAAGCTGTCAGGTCTGGGACTTGAACTGTGGTCAGCCATATGGGAGTCCATCACTTTAACCAGCACATCACCTGCTGGCCCCTGTTGCTTGCTTTCTGATTTCCAACTTACCTAAATGTAAACTTACTACCATGCCATACAACATCCTCCAAAACTGAATCCAAACTTACTTCCAAAATTTCATCACCTCTTTCTTCTTCCCTACATATAATCTGTACCAGCCACCCGTGGAGGGCACTGCATAAAGAAGCCATCTTGATCTATCCGCCATCTCGATCTATCCACCATCTTGGAAACCATTAGGTTACACTTCCTCACTGAGCAAACCGTTTCTCAGAAATCATGTGACCAGCGAGGAAGAGTCAGAGAGGTGCTGAGAGAAGCCAGTCACCAAGGAATGTGGTTGACTTCTAGGAGACGGAAAAGGCAAGGAAGTGGATTCTCTCCAGAAAGGAATGCAGCTTGGCTGGTATCTCTTGGCTTCAGCCCAGTAAAAACAGTCAGCCTACTGACACAGAGAAGTGTATAATACAGGCCTGTACTGCTTTAAGCCACTCAATTTGCAGTAATTAGTTACAATGGCAACAGAAAATTAATATGGGGATCATACTGAAAACACAGGGATTACGTAAATGTACAAAGCCAAATGCTAAATCACTAGTTTTCTTCTTCTAATATATTCCCAGAATACCTATAGCCAGGCCTGCCTCACCCTCCGAGCAGGAGACTGGAATGCAATCCTGAAGGAATTCTATAGCAGATCAGAAGATAATGACTCTGGAGATTCCAACTATGGCAGGAATCTGATCACCAAAATCTAGTTCTTTTATTTCCAGGGCACACAATTCAACTACTTTCTCCCTTGAATTTCAGTGGAGCCATCTAACTTAGTTTTGGCCAGTGGAATGGATTAGTAGTGGTTACAGTGGTATGTCAGAGTTGGCATGAAAGCCAACTGGGCATATCTCTTCCCAGCTCTGCATCGGGGACACATGTTGGTAGCCTGAAATTGGTCATGAGGGACATGAGCAAATGCTACAACTGACAGCTTTTCCTTCCCAGATGAGATAGTTGTTAAAAATATGCATCTAAGTCTTACCTATGAAAACTCCTACACGCATTTTTCCATACCAGCTAAATGCAGAAGTTTCTACGACTCTTTTTTTTAAGAGAGATTTTTGCTATAGGGCATGTGTGCTTGCTAGAGAGACAGAGAGAGTTAATGAGACAGAAAGTGAAAAATCACCCACCGGGGGGACGGCCATGCTGCAATCCCTTCTCCTCCATTCTCCTCTAGGGATTTTGGGCATGCACGCACACGTGCCTGGCCTGAGTTTTAAGCCACCAGATCTGGGACTTGAACCATGGTCGACTATGTGGAAGTACAGCAATGTAACTGCTACGCCATCTGCTGGTCCTGATGACTCTCCTTCTTAAAAATGATAAATACAGACACAAGATTCTAGACAATCAAAAACAACACTGGATTTTATGTCTATGAGAAATAATTTTTTATTGTGTCAAGCCAAGGAGATTTTGGAGGTTGTTATAGAAATTGCAGTACTTAGATTGGTTAACCTGCTTAGCTTGATCAGAATTAAGTAAATACCACACAAACAACCTTTAATCAGCAGGATTTAGATCTCCTAATAAGCTTTCAGTGGTTGTAGTCAACCAAGGATTTCTAGATATCTGAAGATAGCTCTATCACAAAAGTTAAAACAGGGAACAAAGCTCAGAGAAAACAAACTGAGTAGGAAAGAGAACATTTAAAAACATGTATTGTTAATATCAGAGAGGTAAGAAATCCAATGCAACTCTGAAACTATAACAGCATCCTTAAAACTTAAAAATAAAAAAAAGAACTCACAGAAATTAAAAATACGAGAGGAGTCGGCAGTGGAACAGCATTAATACAACTGGAAAAATGTGGCAAAGATCCTGGGTCTCTGTAGCAGAAGGCCCCGAGCATGCTGGTGCACGTGAGCACCTGTGGCCCACACCAGTGCGGCCTGGCAGGGACTGCAGTGCAAGGATTCTGTAAGGCTGCCTTTCTCTGACTCTCTTGTGAAAATACATAAATAAATAAACCTAGTTTTGTTAAATAAGAGAAGAAATTTTTTTAATTAGGAGTAAAATTGGAAAATAAAGTTGAGAAAAGTATCCAGAGGGTTAGGTTGAAGGAGACTGAAGGTGCAGTGGTGGAGTGCCACCCTCTGTGAGGCGGCCCCACCACGGAAGGTTCCTGGCTCAAGCGTGAAGAACTGAGTACACCAGGCACATGCTGACCCACACGCTGGGCTGGCTGAGGCGAGGGGCAGATCTCAGCATCAAGACCCTGTATTTTCTCTCTTGCTCTCTTTCTCTCTCCCGCTCATGAAAGAAATAAGTTGTTCTTTTTTTTTATTTTTTGTAAAAGGGTACAACACAGAAAAGAAACAGAGAAACAGGATACACGCTACAACACAGGAAAGGAAAAATAAGAAATGTAGATGACCAGTCTACATTTATGCTTAATACAAAAGGGATTTCAAAAAGATAACAGAGGGACCAGCAGTTAGCGTAATGGCTATGTCGCTGGACTCCCTGGTTCACGTCCCGGACTCGGTGGCTTAAAACTCACGCAGGGCACATGTGCGTGCGTGTGTGCCCAAGATCCCGAGAAGAGAACGGAGGAGAAGGGATTGTGGCATGGCCATCCCCCCTGGGGGTTGATTTCGCGCTTTCTGTCTCTCTCTGTCTGTCTGGCGAGCGCACATGCCATATCGCAAAAACCTCTCCAAAAAAGAAAAGATAACAGAGAAAACTGCAAAATGTTTTCAGGAGAGGGGACAAGGTTCCAGAATGAAGGCGCCCATCAAGTAACCAGCACAACTAATGAAAACAGATCTATAGTACGGGTGTGTGAAGCTTTGCAAATTCTGCAGTTAATAGGAGTCTATAAATTTTCTGGCCAGGAAAAACAGAGCATGCACCAAAAAGATAAGTCATCAGATTGCTTCTGGGAACAATTATTCTACTTTATGGAATGAAGTAATACCCATGCTCTACAAGCTCTAGAATTACAAATAAAATCAAAAAAGGCTTTGGACACTGGGAACTAAAAGATAATACAAATTCTGAAAAAAAATTATTTCCCACCAAGAATTCTATATGTAATCAATGCACAGCTATCTTGAGGCTTTTCGGGCATGAATGGTCTCAAAAAGTTACCTCCATGACCTTTCCTCAAGAAATGACTAGACGGGAACCAGCAGTTAGCGTAATGGCTATGTCGCTGGATTCCCACGTAGTCGACCGCGGTTCGCATCCCGGACCCGGTGGCTTAAAAGTCACGCCGGGCACGTGTGCGTGCGTGCCCAAGATCCCGAGAGGAGAATGGAGGAGAAGGGACTGCGGTGTGACCATCCCCCCTGGGGGGTGATTTCTCGCTTTCTGTCTCTATCTCTCTCTCTGTCTGTCTGGCGAGCGCAAGCACCCTATAGCAAAAACCTCTCAAAAAAAAAAGAAAAAAAGAAATGACTAGACAGGACCACCAGATGTAATGATTACATCACTGGACTCCCATGTAGTCAACTGCAGTTTGAGTCCTGGACCCGGCAGCTTAAAACATGCCAGGCATGGGAACCAGCAATGGGAACCAGCAATTAGCGTAATGGCTATGTCACTGGACTCCCATGGAGTTGAATGTGCTTCTAGTCTAGGACCTGGTGGCTTAAACTCACACTGGGTGCGTGTGGTGCGTGCCCAAGATCCCGAGAGGAGAATGGAGAAGGGAATGCGGTGTGACCAACCTCCTGGAGAGAGGGAGTAGTGTCTCTCTGTCTCTGTCTTTCTGGTGAGCGCACACGCCCTACAGCAAAAAATCTCTTTAAAAAAAAAACATGCCAGGCATATGTGCCCAAAATCCCGAGAGGAGAATGGAGAAGGGAATGCGGTGTGACCAACCCCCTGGAGAGGGGGAGTAGTGTCTCTCTGTCTCTGTCTCTGTCTTTTTGGCGAGTTCACATGCCCTTTAGGAAAAATCTCTCAAAAAAAAAGAAAGTGGCTAGAGGATGTCACTGGCTACAACATGCACAAGGTAATAAACCGAGATATAAAGCAACAGGAGATCCAGCACAGGAAACAGGCAGAAAGGGATCCCTAACAGAACAAAGTAGCCAGCATGACTATCGTACACCTGGTGTCTGATCTCTTCAGGAATATGAAATAATAGAAGATACACAAGACCTAAACAAATGGCGAAGATATAAATTAGTGATGAGTAAATAAAAAGCTAGTTAAAAATAAAGGCAATTTCTATGTTCAAGGAAAAGAAAATGTTGTGGAGAGAATAAGCATAGTTTGCAACATGGTTCAGCTGAGGACAGTATTTACATAATAAATTAACATAAACACTGAATATTGTCCTAGCCAAAATTACACAGTAACTGTGAGGGGACTATGACTCAGATGTGGCAGAAGGGGGGTGAGGTAGGGAAAAGAACTAAAAAATTAGTTTCTATAGCAGAAGTTAGCAAATCATATCTATAAGTAAAAAATCAGGCAACAAAAACAAGCACGTTTTTTAAAGACGTTTATGTTAATATTGCCAATAATCATTCTCTTACAGTCTTTAGATAGAGAATTTTGCTATAGGGTGCATGTGTTCATCCAGGACATAGAGAGAGACACAGAGACAGAAAGAAAGCAAAAAATCACCCCTAGAGGAGATGGCCATGCCACAATCCCTTCTCCTCCATTCTCCTCTTGGGATCTTGGCCATGCACACACATGCACCCAGTGTGAGTTTTAAACCATGGGTCTGGGGTCTTACAGTCTTTAATCTTTGTGAATGTACAATGTGGATAAACAACTGAAAATAAGAGAAAGCAAAGTATGGAATCTGCAACCACACGATATGGGCTTTAATTTCTGGATGTGCTCTTTATTTGTTTAACTGTGTAATTTTTAACAAATTATTTAACCTCTCTGTGACTGAGCTTTCCTCGTCCGTGGGATGGAGAAAATAACACCTATCTCGTCGAGTTGTGGTGAGGACTGAGTTCATAACCCTAAAGTCCCTACAGCAATACCTGGTGCACAGGAAGCATGCATTAACCTGGCCCTTTTTTTTTTTTTTTTTTGGTAAGTTTATTTATTTGGTTCTTTTTTTTTTTGGAGAGATTTTCACTGTAGGGCGCGTGTGCTCGCCAGACAGACAGAGAGAGACATAGAGACAGAAAGCAAGAAATCACCCCCCAGGGGGGATGGTCACGCCGCAATCCCTTCTCCTCCATTCTCCTCTCAGGATCTTGGGCACGCACGCACACGCGCCCGGCGTGAGTTTTAAGCCACTGGGTCCGGGACACGAACCGCGGTCGACTACATGGGAGTCCAGCGACATAGCCATTACGCTAACTGCTGGTTCCCCCTTTATTTGGTTCTTCAGATATAGGGCTCCCCTGAGTCCTTCAGCCAGGCACGATCATAGTGTGACTGCCATGCCCAGTGTGGGCACAGATCCAACCCCAGACCTTCTCGCCAGGCCTCAGCATCACCAAGCAGTGCCATCACGTGTGTACCACTACGGCTGCACTGTGACTACTTTAATGACTAGCCTCTAGGCATTATCTATAAAATGAGCCCCAGAATTCTAACAAACGTGTTAAAGATCCTACAGGAAGTTTTCATTTGAGCAAAGTTTGTTGCTGTTTTTTTTAAATTTTGCTAAAGGGCATGTGCACTTGCTGGAGAGAGATAAAGAGAAAGAGGGAAAAGGAAAGTGAGAAAGCACCCCCATGGGGGATGGCCACACCGCGGTGCCTCCTCCATCTCTCCCTCCTTGTGGGATTTTTGGGCATGAACTTATACACACTTGGCATGCTTTTCAAGCTACTGAGTCCGGCCATTTGCATCCAACTACCCTAACTACTATACCACCAGCTGGCCCAAGGAATATTATCTTTCTTCACTATATTATTTATCAACAAAGGTTAAATATGTTAAATGTTATATTTCATTATGTTAACTAAGAATTTCTCATAAAAACTTCAAGACTACCATTTAGAATTATCTTTCTTAGAATGCCTGTAATACTCAACTAAGAAAATCAATTTAAAGAAAGCCTTAAAATTTAGTGTCCAAAGTCTAAGCTAAGATTAAATATACCAAGTCTCTGCTGAAACAGACAATTTCTTTTTCTTAACAACTGTCATAAAGAAGCCTCCGGCTTGCTGCAGGATGACAGATTTCCTAACACTAGTTTCATAACAGAAGTTAAAAAATACACAGTTCAGTTGGTCACAATTCCTAGATTATATCAGCTTAGACATAACTAGCGTTACATAAACTAGTAAACTACTACTCTTTTTTAAATGATAGCAGGTATATGCGTATGAGGTGTGTGTGTGGGGGGAGAGAGAGAGAGAAAGGGGGAGACGGCCGGGGGGGGAGGGGGAGAAGGGGAGGAAGGGAGGATCCCTGACAGGGCCTTGTCATGCTACAATTCCCCCTTTCCTCAGCCTTCCAGCTCCTCAGGGTCCTGGGCACCAGCCTGCATCCATGCCTGGCAGGTTTTCGGGCCAGTCCAGGGATTCGAACCTGTAGCAGGCCATATGGCTCCCAACCTCGCAGAGCACTCGCATTACTGCGGCACCACAGTGGCTGGGCCTGTTTTAAATATTTGTAATGCATTAGTGACAAACAAAAATAAACATTAAAAACTTAGAAACCTACTAAGAAAACGTTCTCATCTTATGTTTCTTTCCTATCCCTATAGGTTAGAAAAGGCAACTTGCTTTCTCTCTTTCTCTCTGGTCAAACTGAAGAATAATAAATAAAATTAAAATGCATAATACTTTAAAATATTTTTAAAAAAAGAAGTCAAAAGGAATAATGATAATCACCTTTAAAGAGAAGTGATGAATATCTAGGAAGGGTCTCAAAGAATTAAGAGATACAGAGAGTAAAAGTGTAAAATTTCATGACTTTAGATATAAAAGGAAAAATCTGGACAAGCCTATGCAATCAGAGAAGCAAGGACATTTATGAAGAATAATGACATTATTGTCCACCGAAAGGAAGAGAGAAGTCTAAGGACTAAGCCTCAAGCGCTCCAGGGTGTTGGGGTCATGACAAAGACAAGGTCCAGCAAAGCAAACGCAGAGTGTATGTTTTCTCTGGGCCTCTTCTCAGTGAGAAGCCTGGCTGGACAGACTTTTCATGGGGCAGTCTCACGTTAGCAATGAGTGTGTAAAGAACTAGCAATCAGGGAAGGGGTATCTTTAAATCTCACATGGAGGGAAAAAGGCAGCCATGACAGAAATGATACTAGCACTCGAGATTCCTCACTACATTTCTTTAGAGAACACATTGCTATTTTCTCTTCTACAGTATTAAAAAGTGCTTAGCACAACGAAGAAAATGCCAAATAAATGGCAGCTATAATACCATGAACCGTCATCTACTATACTCCAAAGTCTCCCAGTTTCAACGGCAAAGATTATTATTTTATTTAAATAACGAAAAGCTGAAGAGGTGACGGACTGAGTTTAAAATATCTAAGCAAAGTCTGAATCATGGTGTCAGCTGAAGATCTGAGAACTCCATAATAAGGTAAATGGGGGCGGGGGAGATGGAGTAAAGTACCAAGAAAATTCAATGAGAAAAGAACAATCTTCAACAAATGGTGCCAGAAGATAGACAGGCAAAAGAATAAAGTTGGATCTCTACCTTACGTCATACGAAGACTGACTCAAAATGGGTCACGGGCCTAGATTTCAAAACCAAACCACTAAACTCTGCAAAGCAAACATTAGGTACAAATACTATGAACTTAGATTAGGTAAAGCTTTTTGACATATGACACACAAAGCACAAACAAATAAATAAAAACAAGCTATTAGGTGACATCAAAATCCAAAACCAGATTCCTGAGGTGGTGCGGTGCTAATGTGATACTCCACAACGCTGAACGCCCGTGGCCAGCTCCAGCTGTGTCCCGAGGTTCCCCGTACCGGCCAGGCGAGCATGTGTGCCTGCGATCCTGGCTCGCTAGGGCTGGGGAGACTGGCATGAGGACCCTGCTGGAGTACCTGTCTGTATCTCTCTCATCTCTGTGTCTCCTATAACAAATAAATAAACAAACAAACAAATTTTAAAAAATGTCAAGACCATTGTGCCTCAAGTGTATCAACAAGACAGTGAAAAGACAACCTTGTAATGGGAGGAAGTATTTGCAAATCATATATCTGATAAGGAACTTGCAACTAGAACCCAGATGCCTCTCAAATTACAATGGGGTTACATCCTGATAAGCCCAGTAAAAGCTTAAAATATCATAAATTGAAAACACATTTAATACACCTAACCTATAGAATATGACAGCTTAGTCTAGAGTATGTTAAATATACTCAGAACACTTACAATAGCCTATAATTTGGAAAAATCTTCTAACAAAGAGTCTATATCAAAAAACAGAAAACATCAAGTGTTGACGAGTATGTGGAGAAACTAGACACCTCATACCTTGCTGGTGAGAATGTACAATATGCAGCTGCTGTGGAAAACAGTACAGGGATTACTGAAAAGAATCAAACACAAAACTACCACCTGATCTAGCAATTCTCTTCTAGATACCTACTCAAAAGAAAGACTCAAGCAGATGTACACTCATGTTCAGAGCAACATTATTTATAATAGCCAAATGGTAGAAACAACCCAAGAATCCACTGACAGAATAAATAGAATATGGTATTTATACACATGCAATAGAATATTATTCAGCCTTAGAAACGTTGACACATGCTACAGTACGTGTGAAACTTGACATTGAGTGAAATGAAACAGTCACAAAGAGACAAATATTCTACGATCCCTTTCAAACGAGAATCCTAGAGTACTTAGATGCCACGACAGAAGGTAGAGAGGGGCTGCCGGGGGCTGGAAGGAGAGAAGGAGGAGCGCCTGGGGAGACGGAGGGTGCTGCAGATGTACTGATGGCGGCACGGTGTGGCGGTACTGAAATCGCATTTCCAGGAAGCTTCTGAAGTACTCTTGCATTAATGACTGGTAACACATGCCAAGCGTGCATAGGGTGGCCTGGCGATATTCCTCACTTAGTGTACAAGAGTGGAAACAGCTCCAGGGCGCCCGGCCCCAGAGGCACAAGTGGTAGGGCACTGCTGTGCCAGGCAGGGGCCACCTGAGAGGCCTGCGTTCAGGTCCCAGACCAGCCTGGGCAGGCTGGGCACAGGGACACTCACTTGTAATCCTAGCTAACTGGAAGACTGTGACAGGGGAATGACAACTTGGTGAAACCCTGCTAAAAATATCTCTTTCTCGCTCATTTTTTAAAAAAAGAAATTTAATTTTATGGGTCTGCAATGTTGAAAAAGAGCCTTTTCCTTCTGGGTAACATGGAAAATGGTAACCGACAGGCAGAGATTCTTGGAATTACATCAGGCTCACAAGAAAGACGACGTAAAGGCTTCTCAGCACAGTAACGGAGATGGTCTAGTGGGTTCCCCTAAACTCTGCTCACATGTAATTAAGCCCTTGAGATGGCTAGAAAAATAAATAAAAGAGTTTCTCTTTGAGTTGTTATTTCACGGGTGACATGGGAAATGGAACCAGCTTGATGACAGGTCTCCTTGGTACAGATTCCACAGAATGGGAGTACCCCCTTCTACCTTCATTCATTGGGCTTGCACCCCTCTTTCTCCAGAGCCTAATGATAAGTGGGCAGAGAAGAAAAATAGCGGAGTAGGGGAGAGCATGGCTGCCTCTCCTGCATAAATATTATCAACTGCACAAGTGGGAAGGACCCCCTCCTGTGGAGAGCACGCTGGGAGGACGTCGCACTAGATGTGGAGAGGCCAAGTGGCACACAGCCCACTGTGGCGCTGTCTGCCCTCCCGCTATTCCTGAACACATTAAGCTTGACCCTACTTGAAAGACTGCTCCTCCTTCTGCCTGAAACACTCATTCCTCTGTTCTCCTAACTCTCTTTCCTTTTTCCCTTCATTCAGTCCTCTTCTTGAACGGCAATCCCTCTAACAGGCCTTCCTGATGATCCCGTTTGAGAGCCTCTCATCACTCTATCCCCTTATACTATTAATATTTCACGGCTCTTATGTAACGTGTTGATTTCTGTCACCTATCACAAGGATGTAAACGCACAGGTCAGGGGGACATCTTTTCCTCACCACTGTATTACTAGTGCTAGATCAGGGCCATATAACCAACAAATAAATACTTGATGAAGAAATATGAGATGTGAATGGGAAAGAGAGAAAGAGAGTTCGAGAGAGACAAGTGAAGCAGTATCCACACAGGTCACTCCTCTCAAAGGCCTATATCTAAAGCAACTCCAGTTGGGTCTTAAGAAAACATCCGTTGCTAAAATTGGCCTTTATTCCTCTTACGGTGTAATATCCTTCCAAGAGCTGCCTGATCCTGAAACAAAGAAAGCTGTTTATCAATACTGCAGTTCAAAGGATTATAAAGGGAAGGCTGACCCAGCAGAACAGGCAGGGAAGATCCCGTACGATGTATCCTAACGTGAGAGTTTTATAAACCAAGAGACCGGAAGGGCAGTGGCTCCTGTAGGTGGCCTACAACCAGAATCACCTTGGATTGTCAGCAGCAAAGAAAAAATCCATAATCTACAAAAGACTCTAAAGTGTTAAAGAATAAACTCTTTCACTTTACAACATAAATCAGCAAAGATTTCCCTTTGGAATCAGAAAAGAGAACCCTGATATACTCAAGTTGCATATATGGTACAATTTTGTAGGAAAAAAGAAAGATTTACAGGGAGAAAATATACATATATACATTATTAATGTGCTGTTAACATACATCCGTATTTTTCTTAATACTGACAGACTGGTTGGACATTAACATATATGGTTATTTTTAAATAAAAATTCCACAAGCTTCAATGTATTCATTTTGTGTTATTAAAGTGTAAAAGGTGTATGCTCTCATTAGGATATTCTGGAAGGAAAAATAAAGACCGGAGGATATAGAAAAAAAATTTAAAGAGAGATTTTTGCTACAGGGCATGCACACTCATCAAAGAGACAAGAGACAGTAAGAAATCAGACTCCAGGGGAGAAGGCCACACCACAACCCCGGCTCCTCCCTTCTCCTCTAGGGATTTTGGGCTGGCATGCACATGTGCCCAGTGTGTTTCAAGCTGAGTCGGGGAGTCAAGCACAGTTGGCCACGTGGGAGTCCAGCAACATAGGCATGACACCATCTGTTGGTCCCTAGAATAAATTTAATAACCTCTGTATGGAAATCAAGGATGACTTCAGCAATCTTCACACTTAAATTATTTTCCACATACGTGATAAAAAAAATGTTAAAATAGTCATTCACGAATTAACACTTGGTTAAAGATACATAAACACCTCTTACTAGGCCTTGTTCCTGTGTTTTGAAAGGCCAACAAATGACTATGACAGTTTTTTTTTCTTTTTTGATAGGTTTTCACTATAGGGCGCCTGCACTCGCCAGACAGACAGAGAGAGACATAGAGACAGAAAGCGAGAAATCACCCCCCCAAGGGGGATGGTCACGCTGCAATCCCTTCTCCTCTATTCTCCTCTCGGAATCATGGGCACGCATGCACAGGCGCCCGGCGTGAGTTCTAGGCCACGGGGTCCGGGACACAAACCATGGTCAACTATGTGGGAATCCAGCGACATAGCCATTATGCTAACTGCTGGTTCCCACTATGACAGTTTTTATAACATTTCCCACCAAGACCAAAAACAAACAAACAAACAAAAAAACCCACTATGTCAACATTTTATCTCCTTTCACATTTTAATTTTCGACAGGTTTTAAAGCGCACACTACATATAAAAATTGTGACCATATTCAAATTTGAATATTTCAAAGACCTTTTGATATAAGGAATACCTCAAGCTAAGTTCTACTTATGGAATATATTCAGGACTGCATTTTACAAAGAACACTCAGATATTAACTTCAGAAGCCATCTAAAATTATGAAGATAAAGTAGTATCAAAAGAAATCAGTTAATAAAGAAAAAATTGTGATGACAGAAACCTTCTTTAAAGTTTTTTTTTTTTTATTTCAGGAGAGAGAGGGGAGGCACTCCCAACAGAATTCTCACACCATAATCTATCCCCAGTCTCAGGCAACTGGGATCACAGGCACACCCACCCACACTGTGTGTACCCCAGGCCCCCAAAGCTTTCAGTATCACAGAGGGTCGACTTATCACTGCACCACCACAGCTGGTCATGGAGACAGGGAACCAAACTGACTTGATTTAACCATTTCACCATGTATATCGGAACGTGTTGGAATACCATAAATACATACAATTTTTGTCAACTCTACCTTGACGAAAATTAAAATGGAAAAAAGAGAAAAAACTTTTGAAGTGGGAATAGTGGATCCTTGTCTGCTGACCTAATGCTCACTGCTCTCCTTTATCCTTCTAACAGATTACCAACTTCATTCCTGTTTCCAACCTCATCCTCAGTTCCAAGGCTGGATCCCGATTAAAGTAAGTTCTTGGTTTGGGGTAGATCCACCCAGATGAAGGGAAGACATTCCAAGAGCGCAGGAACACACTGCTGTCTCTTTCGGGGTTGAAAAGATGATCACTGATTTCTAGGAGAAAATCATCCTTTGGGTAACATCAGTTTTGTAAAGAGTAATGCAGATGAAGAGAAAGAAACTGGACCTATGACAAAGTCACTGAATTGCTGAATCAAACAATTTTGCACTCTTTATTTTTAGCACTTGGCGTTTCCTATTATGTACCAAAACAGTTCTTTTTTAAGCATATCTGAGTTCGGAGACATAAAACCCGATTTATACAGCCAAAAGCATCCTTATCAACACAGAGAAAACCAAATAATTTTTAGAATTTTCTTAACAAAAAAGGTGAAATATTTCATGTTAAGATGTGTTAGTACCTTAACCTCAGAACTGTTAGTAAATAAATCTTGATCATGGAAATCAGCTTATCTGTTCCCTAGACCACAGTGTCTTAAGTCACTAAAAAAATATGTTAGAGAACAGGAATGCATGTCTTAAGGATTTTTTTAAAAAGTTCTCTGATTTGGGACCAGCAGTTAGTGTAATGGCTATGTCGCTGGACTCCCATGTAGTCGACGGCGGTTCGAGTCCCAGACCCAGTGGCTTAAACTCACGCCGGGCGCGTGTGTGCCCAAGATCCCGAGAGGAGAATGGAGGAGAAGGGATTGCAGTGTGGCCATCCCCCCTGGGGGGGGGATTTCTCGCTTTCTGTCTCCCTGTCTCTCTCTGTCTGTCTGGCGAGCGCACACGCCCTATAGCAAAATTCTCCCCCCCTCAAAAAAAGTTCTCTGATTTGACCATTATATATCATATTTATATGCTGTAAAAAATGATACAGTGGGACCAGCAGATGGTGTGATGGCTACATGGCTGGACTCCCATGTAGTTGACTGTGGTTCAAGTCCTAGACCTGGTGACTTAAACTCACGCCGGGCACATGTGCATGGGTGCCCAAGATCCGGATAGCAGAATGGAAGAGAGGGGATTGTGGTGTGGCCATCCCCCCTGGGGGGGGGATTTCTCGCTTTCTGTCTCCCTGTCTCTCTCTGTCTGTCTGGCGAGCGCACACGCCCTATAGCAAAAACCTCTCAAAAAAAAAAAAAATCATACAGTACTCCATAAATATATATAATTACTATATGTCAATTAAAAACAATAAAGAAGACTAAAAGGCCATATAATTACTATATGTCAATTAAAAACAATAAAAAAGACCAAAAGGCCAAGCTTGCAATGTTTTTATATATGTAAATTTGGGCACATACATACACGCATCCAGCATGTTTTTTTTTTTTTTTTGAGAGGTTTTTGCTATAGGGCGTGTGCGCTTGCCAGACAGACAGAGAGAGACAGAGAGGTAGGAAG
>NW_006160107.1:1138579-1142561 GCF_000334495.1 Tupaia belangeri chinensis | reverse complement strand
GTCACGCCGCAATCCCTTCTCCTCCATTCTCCTCTCAGGATCTTGGGCACGCACGCACATGCGCCCGGCCTGAGTTTTAAGCCACCAGGTCCGGGACTGGAACCGTGGTCGACTACGTGGGAGTCCAGTGAATAGCCATTACGCTAACTGTACACGCATCCAGCATGTTTTTAAGCCACCAGGTCTGAGACTCGAACTGCAGTTGGCCATGTGGAATCAGCACCTTAAGTGCCATGCCATTTGTTGGCCCATTAGTGTTTTATTGTTCTTCATGTTAAAAAATTTTTTTTTTCTTTTTTTGGAGGATTTTTTTTTTTAAGCTATAGAGCGTGTGCGCTCGCCAGAAAGACAGAGACAGAGAGACAGAAAGCGAGAAATCAGCCCCCAGGGGAGATGGCCACACCGCAATCCCTTCTCTTCCATTCTCCTCTCGGAATCTTGGGCACGCACACACACGTGCCCGGCGTGAGTTTAAGCCACCGGGTCCGAGACTCGAACCACAGTCAACTACATGGGAGGCCAGCAACATAGCCATTACGCTAACTGCTGGTCCCCATGTTAAAAATTTTTAAAAGAAGGGGATTCCCTCTAGAGCTTATATTTGGTCAACAAGTAACTTAATAATCAGATACAAATGGTTGCAGATAGTGGATAGAGTGTCGGGGAGAGGTTGAGAACTGGGGAGAATGAGAGGAAGGGAATCAAAGAGAAAGAGACAGGACGACTGGGGACACAGAAGTGGAAGACTTTCTGATAGCATGTGTGATATCTTTAACTGGACTGGTGTGCAGCGTGTTCATGCTGGGAAAATTCGTTTTGCAAGCCATGTTAATGTACAATGATTAAATGTATAAAGTTTAAAAAAATGGAATAATGCTGGGCAAAAAAAAAATCAGCCCCCCAGCATTTATAAGGAAATTGAGGGAACTCGTACATGTTATACTTTGAACATGTTTCTGCTGGCACTTCACGTATGTGTGGTGCATACACACAGATATATGCACTCTCATATCTATGGTAACAATCAAGAAAATTCACACAAAAGAAAAAGATTCCTCTACTTTATTAATGTGTCTGACCAAAGGACATGGCGTGGTTCATTAATAACATCAGGGTCGGAACTGAAAGTTGTTTTGTCTGTTCTATAGCTAAGTAAAAATACATCTTTATGAAATATAAGTCTTATCAATCATTTACAGAAACACACGAATATTGCCAAGCAAATACTGAAAGTCTAAAGGTTACTGTGGTCAAATTGTGGTGGCTAAGCAGAAACCTAAAGAGACAAACCAAGAACAAGATCTGTAATCACAGCTGGAGGACACGGAAGGCAACAACGAACCGGGCTGCAGTCTCAGTCTGCCCGAGTTCTCCATGCCTGACTCCGGTGAAATGAGCCGAAACTTCAGTTTAAAGAGATAGGTGCGTGACTCTGTATGTCTCACACATTAACAACGGCTTAGAGGCCGGAGCAAATCTAAGTCTCCCACAGCACGAAATGGAAACATGCACTACTGAAGGGTAGAGATGAACGTTTAAATCCCTGTACCGTGAGAGAGGATAAGCGAATTACCACCCGACGCTCTGCAGGAAACACGGAAGCGCTCGGACGATCTTCACACTGCTCAGAATTAAACCTCTACTGCGGGGCTCCAACCTCCGCCTCCCGTCAGGGCCCGGAACTACTGGCTTAGTCACCCGAGATATTGCTTCAAAAATTAAACTGGCAACTGTCAGCCTTATCAGATGTGTAGTCTTAGAGATGTCGTTGGCTGAAGTCGCAGCTCTTCCCCATTACTGCTGTGGCAAAGCCATCAGGCTTAGAGCCTCGTGTCAATGAATGACTAAATTCTGATGGGTAGAAGGACACTTAAGCCAATTCTAAAACTCGAGCCCAGGCTAGGAGGTTTCGAATGAATGCACTTAGTGAGAGTTTTCTATGTTTTGGAGTCAGGGTTGATTGCTAGGGCTGACGTGTATCTAAAACCCATACCAAGGACTCCAGAGGACGGATGTCGTTGGCTGAAGTCGCAGCTCTTCCCCATTACTGCTGTGGCAAAGCCATCAGGCTTAGAGCCTCGTGTCAATGAATGACTAAATTCTGATGGGTAGAAGGACACTTAAGCCAATTCTAAGTAAAACTCGAGCCCAGGCTAGGAGGTTTCGAATGAATGCACTTAGTGAGAGTTTTCTATGTTTTGGAGTCAGGGTTGATTGCTAGGGCTGACGTGTATCTAAAACCCATACCAAGGACTCCAGAGGACGGGCACTCCAAGGTATTAGAGTCTGAAAGACAATGTTCCATAATGAAGGTAAAAAATAAAATCCTCAGAACCAAGGGAATGATTTCAGCAAGATAAAAGCCTTCAAGAAATGCTTCAGTGATGTTTTTGAGCTAGGCATAAAACAAGGGGTCAAACGTGGGCATACGGCAAGGACAGGAAGGGCACAGCAGACGCGACCCTGCCGGTATGGCAGGTCAGGTCGGCCACCCTTGCCAGTTCCGGGCCCTCCTCACACACGCGCTCCTTCCTCAGAGCTCTCGCATTTGCTACTCCCTCTGCTAGGAATGCTTGTCCCAGCTTGATGCTGCCTCTGTACCTCCTTCAGTCTGTGCTCAAATGTCACCTCCCAGGGAGAACTGTCACCCTGGCACTCCAAGCGCCCTTCCCCCCTTAGTCTCTCGGCAGCATTTACCTTAATACCTGGCCCCTACGGCCTGCTTATTAGCTCTGCCCACGCACTCCCTCAAGAGAAGTTATAAAGTGGTGGAATAAAAGGGTGGAAAAGACACCTGCCCTAGAGCTATTCCAGTCTACTGGGGGAAGGAGATGCAGAAATAATCTGTAAATATTTCTGAAAGACAAAAATACGGCTGGCAAACCCAATTTATAAAAAAACAAATATGCAAACATTTCTGGCACTCCACTTCTCCCTGACAGCTCCCTGCCCCAGTGGCACACGACTCATGCAATAGGCAAAAATGCCACAGGACCGCTCTGCTGCGCACCTAGCCCTCACTGCTTCCCAGCCAACAAACATAGAGTCTTTCTGTCCCCACTGCTGGACAAGAGGAAGGGGGACCCCTGGACTTCCAGGCAGTTGTGGGTGGATGGTTAAATACTACACTACAGGAGTGGTCACATGATATTACGGGAGAGACAGAAAACCTACTGTTTTGAATACTGCTTAATTATTAAGTTCAGAGATAGGAAGGTACCTTTCTAAATTCTACTGCCCTATTGAGACATTCCTTTTCTACACCGCGCATGGCACAGGGGTGGCACCGGCAGAAGGGTAGAGAGCTTCCTTCAATCCAGCCTAGCGCTGGACTCCGGGTAAATGAGTAACCATGTCAAGTCAGAAGGATCAACTAGAATTGTATTCTAAAGAACGATGTAGAATTCTTGAGCAGACAATTCCTGTTTAAATGACACTAAACTAAAACCACACAGGAGTAACAAAATATTCTGTCTCTCGCAAAAGCAAAACACTTAAGGAAATGAAGCTTGAGATTTCTCACTTCAACTAACACCTCCACAGCCTGCATCATCTTTTCAGGCAAACTGACATGTTCACATTTAATGGCAGGAATGATTTCCACCTGGGATTTTTCTGCATAAAAGCGCTAGCCTTGGCATAATTTCAACACTGAACTGAAAGTCCCTCTCTGGCTATCAGCAAAATGCCCCAACTCACCAGTTACACCTCACTCTAACCCACCGCTAGAGCCCGATTCCGTGAACTGGACTCCGTGCATCACTGAAGAACCTTGGGCGTAAATATCGGAGGTTGTGCACACTCGATACTCGGGAGCAGAAGGGGAACTGCGAATTAGGGCAAATCCCCTCCAGCAGACACAGGTCCGCCCGGAGGCTGGCACCCGAACTTGGCGGGTCGGCACAGCGGCCGGGTCGGCGGCAGCAAGGACGGCACGGACGCGGTCCAGCCCGAGTGGCGGCGGGTCCTCACTCCTCCCAGC
>NW_006160107.1:1116835-1121638 GCF_000334495.1 Tupaia belangeri chinensis | reverse complement strand
GCTCGTTGCTCGCGACCCCCGACCCGAAACCCCTTTAGATAGGAACGGTCAGGGCTCCACAAGAACCGTCACTGCCGAGTCCTTTCCTCCGGGCGCCTCTTTTGCGACACTCCCTGGCACAGAGCCCGCCCACTGACGCGCTCGCCAGCCACTTCCGCCCTCGCTTCCCATCGAGCAAGATGGCGGAGGAGCCGGAGTCCGTGCTGCAGCTCCCTCCGTCCGCTGCTGCTGGCGGCGAAGGACTTACGGAGGTCTCCCCAGAAACAGTCACTCCGGAGCCCCCTTCTTCCGCTGCGGTCTCTCCGGGGACAGAGGAACCTGCTGGTGACACCAAGAAAAAAAGTAATTTCGAAAGCACTTTCTAGCAGAGGGGTGGGATGTAGATCGCGTCCCGGTGGCGGCCAATAGGGATGTGGGCTGTAGAGGAAGGCCCTTCCCGGACGTGTTTGAGAACAGTCAGGAGAGACGGAGTGTCCCGCCCGGTGACGGCCTGTCGGCGTCGTAGCCGGGACGTGGCTGCCGCCGCCCTGGGCCCGCCGCGCTGCGACTCCTGCGAGGAGCTGGGGAGCGGGATCTCGGCGCCCCAGCACCTGACACAGGGATAATGACCTGAATAATGGTGGGAGGAGGTGGGGGAGCCACTGACTGCCTGACTTAGAGTTCACGCCTTCGTACTGTTAATTCTACTTCCCTGCTCCCCAGTTGAATGTGAATTCGCTATTTGAACGAAAAAAAAATGCAGTTTTGCCCAGTGTGAGGCATGCTGAGCGAAAGCTGAGGACGGTAGGCATTGCTGTAAATGCTTTATAAAACCTTCTCTAAGTATGAATTACTTGCTGTTCTAAGCCTGCACTGACTCATTTAATACTCATAACAGCCCTACAAAGTAAATACTATTATCTCCCTTTACACACGCCGCAATCCCTTCTCCATTCTCCTCTCGGGATCTTGGGCACGCACGCACACGCGCCTGACCTGGAGGTTAATGTGCTGTGTCCTACGTGGCCACAGCAGGCTTGAGTCTTGCACTCGCAGTTTGAAAATAACCCGGGCACATACGCCTGCGTCCCCAAAGTCCCAGGAGTATACTGGAGGAGGAAGGATTGTGGTGTGGCCAGCCCCCTTTGGGGCGTGATTTCTCACTTTCTCTCTGTCTCTGTCTCTATGTTTACTTCTGATGAGCGCATGCAAAAACTATAAATAAATAAATAATGTATACAGCTGTGTACCTAACAATTAGAAGAGCCAGGATCTGAACCCAGCTCTTTAAAATATTATTTTTAAAATCTGTTGTTGAATATCTTTTATTCGATCAATCCCTTCTAAATATCCTTGTTGAACACAAATCTACAAGGTTTTTTCTATAAAAATAAATGAAGATAAAATCCTTTTAAGTCAATTTTTATACTTCTCATGTTTTCTTAGGCTAGATTTCTAGAGGTATTCAGTAAAAGTGTGTTTCCCCAAATATATACATACCATTTCATGTTCTTAACAGGAGTGTCACGGACAGTATTATTACTGTAACCTTTACTAGTTTGGTAGGTGAAAAAGGCCTTGACATTATTTTACTTGGATGTTTTCATGGGCTACAATATTGTTTAGCATCTTTATTAACCATTTATATCTCATTCTTTGGAATTGCCTATTGTATCAAAATGCATCTTAGAGATTTAGTCTCATGGGTAGAACTTTGTAGTATTAAGACAGGAAAAAATAATAATCTAACATTTTTACATTTCAAATGTAACTCACTGTCTTAAATACATGAAATCTATGTAGATTGGGCCACCTCCATGGCCTGGTGGTTAATATGACCCGACCCCACATGGCCAACTTGTAGCTCAAGTCCCAGACCCAGTGGCTTTAGAAACATGCTGGGCACGTGTGTGTGTGTGTGTGTGTGTGTGTCCAGAAGACCGAAAGGCAGGAGTGATGGAGGAGAAGGGCTTGCAGTATGACCACGCCCCACAGACGGTACTTCCTTCTGTCTTTTTCTTGCTCTGTCTTTGTCTCTGGCGAGAACATACATTCACACACACAAAATCTGTAGATTAAAGATGTGCTACCACACGTGCTTTAGATGTTTCAGTACCATTGTCAATAATTTTTTCTTTTGCAGTTGACATCCTCCTAAAGGCTGTAGGAGATACCCCTATTATGAAAACAAAGAAGTGGGCTGTTGAGCGGACCCGAACCATCCAAGGACTTATTGACTTCATCAAAAAGTTCCTTAAACTTGTCGCCTCAGAGCAGTTGGTATGAAAACAGCGATCATTGTTTTTCTGTCAAACTGTGTAGCACGTCCTTAGCAACAGTGGGTAACTGTATGTAGAAATGCACCTGCCACCACACGCACCACTTTCACTGTGCTCGTTCATCTTCTTTGTTGGCAGAATTTGTGTACTTTATCAAAGTCTTCTCTGGGGAATCCTCAAATGAAATTAATTTCAGATTTGCTTTACAACGTGAATCTTTTTTTTCCCCTTAACCTATTGTCTTGTTTTCCTTAGAAAGTCACTGAATAACCATACCAAAAAATCATGAACCATTGCATTTTTTTGTACATTACTACAGAAGTTCTCTTTTTTTTATTTATTTTGATATCATTGCTTTTTTAAAGAATTATTTCATTATATTTTTTACTATTATTATTTTAATTTGACCAGAGAGAGAAAGAAAAGGTGAGAAAGCAAGCCACCAGGTCCAGGACTCGAACAATGGTGTGCATTTTAGGAGTCTAGCACCTTAACCACCACACTACCTGCCTGCCCCTCGTCGTTACTTCTTTTTTGGAGAGGTTTTTGCTATAGGGTGCATGCGCTCGCCCAAAAGACAGAGAGACAGAAAGTGAGAAATCACCCCTTACGGAGATGGCCATGCTGCAATCCCTTCTCCTCCATTCTCCTCTCGGGATCTTGGGCACGCATGCACACGCGCCCGGCGTGAGTTTAAGCCACCGGGTCCGGGACTTGAACCACGGTCGACCACGGGAGTCCAGTGACATAGCCATTACTCTAACTGCTGGTCCCTTGTCATTACTTTTTTATTCCACATTGAGGTAGACAATATACCTTTGCCATTTTGAAAGAACTAAGAGACTTATTTTGTATTATAACGCACATTAAGCACTTCGTGGTGGCAGTTGTAGCTAGGGTTAGTATTTTAAATGCCCCTTGTTTTTAATTTGGTATTTGACTACAGAAATTTAAATGTCTTTATGTTTGTGGCATTTTATGAAGTATTGATACCTCAGACATCTTGATCTGCAAATAGATCAGTCTTAGACAATATTAACTTAGCATATGAGTATCCAGGTAATTGAATCACCTACTTTTAGAGTACAAATTAAGAATATGTATAGGCTCGAGGAGAATATATTTGCTTATAAACATAGAAATGAGAACAGGTGAACTAATTACTAAATTGGGATGTGTTGGAATTTATTTTGGTCAATGAGGAGCAAAAAGTGACATATTTAAGAGTGTGACTAAGTGACTCTTACAAAGGGACATCAGTGTAAAAGTAAATGAAAGATATATTAATCACAAGAAATTATTTGCAGCAAGCATAAAACTAGGGATTTCTGCAAAGAAAGCTGTTTGGGGAATGTTAGGAAGAATTGAGTTTTGCAAGTGAACATTCTCCTTTTGTGATCAGCCAGCAGGAAAAAATCCTTCACTCTGGCACAGGGGCCAAGGAGACTGGGGAGCTTTAGCAACCTAGACTCCTCTAGCCCTAGATTTAGAACCAGAAGACCTAAGTCTGATCTGGGTTCTCCCGTTTACCTCCAATTCACACTAGCTGTGTAACCTTAAGCATTTTTAACACTGAGTCTCAGTCTTCTCATTTGTTAAAAGGGAAAGGTTACATAGAGTTTTAAGTATCAAACAAAATAATATGTCCAAAAGCTTTATAAATAGCACATGCCCTATAACAAAAACCCCTCAAAAAAAAAAAAAAAAAGAATTAAAGGGGGTATGAGATAGAGGAGAAGCTCTAGTGTTACCTACATACATGCGGTAGCTAAGTCCTCAGGTACTGAGGGCCTTGCCTAGAATTCAAGTCTAAAGGGAAAAGAAAGGAAAATGAGGACATGCACTTGAGAGAACTGAACAGAGGCTGTATCTCTACTAAATATGAAGCATAAACAGCTGGGAAGCAAAGTAATGCCTGGTAATTTAAGATATTAGGAATGATACTATTCTATTTTAGAAGCTTAGAATTGTTTATTACTAGTATTTAGTAATCTGAAAGGACTTGATTGATTTCAATATGCATAAGGTTAAACCATGTAAATTGTCATCAGTCAACCATTTTAACCTATAATAAAGAACATTTTAATATGTTTAAAAGAAAGCTTAGGGGCTGGCAGATAGCCAGCGTGCGGTTGATGTGCTGGACTCCACTTGGCCAACTGCAGTTCAAGTCCTGAACCTGGTGGCATGCTTCCTCACTTTTCCTAACCCCCCTCTCTCTCGGGCCAATTTAAAAATAATAATGATAACAAATAAATATTTTTTTTAAAAAAAAATAATAATGATAACAAATAAATATTTTTTTAAAAAAATGGTACCAGCAGATGGCATATAGGTTATGTTGCTGGACTTCCACGAAGTCAACTGCAATTCAAGTCCCAGACCCAGTGGCTTAAAATTCATGCTCGGCACATATGCATGCATGTGTGCCCAAAATCCCAACAGCAGAAGGGATTGCGGCGTGGCCATCCCCCCAGGGGGTGATTTCTCACTTTCTATCTCTCTCTGTCTCTGGCAGGTTGTATGCACCCTGTAGTAGAAATCT
>NW_006160107.1:1097578-1115846 GCF_000334495.1 Tupaia belangeri chinensis | reverse complement strand
CTGAATCTGATCATTCTTTCCTATTTGAAGCTATAGGAATGTCACTTTCCTAAATTAAATTAGAACTAACATCTTCTGGCTTTATCTAACTGTACATCATTTTAGCAAAATAAATGGTGAAAGGAAAAAGTAAAGCCAGAAATTCTAAAGGGATAGCAGAGGTATCAGAAGGCATAGATGAATTCCCACACAAACCTTGTCAACTAGGTAACAAAACCAAAACCCATGATTAGTATTTATAACTAAACAAGATGACAAGGTGTCCTCATGAACTCCAGAACTTTCGGTGGAGACAGAATCGCCAGCCACGGACCATGGTGTCAGTGTCTGTGCTGAGGGAAGCAGCGAGCAGTGAGGTGTTGGCATCTGATAGCACTGAGGAAGGTAACCTGAAAATAGCTAGCAGGTCCTCCTCAGAACACAGAGCGGGCCAGTTTAAGGATAGTAGCTGGGACTGAGAGGGATTGTGCCCTGTCCTGTAGCACGTGATTACCGTGTGTCCACCCCAAGGAAGACTCGGGCTCGAGGAGTCCAGTCCCCAAGAGCTTTCAAAATCAACCCAGTAGTGTATACTTTGACAACCTAACCATACTGAGGAGGAACTTCGGGAAATGAAATCAAAATTGAGCAAAGGAAGGGACAAAAGAATGGAAGAAAAAGGAAGGACCAGATCAGCCTGGAGGGGAACAGAGCCAGCACAGCTCTGGAAGCAGGCCTTCAGGTTTTTAAACACTGCAAAAACAAAAGAACAGGAAGAGCTCTGGAGTTATAAAGCTACCCTAACCCCCCTCATTCAAAAAATTGAAGATGACCTTCACTTAAAAATAAGCAGGAGGAAGTACGAAGGTGAATTCCTATACAAGATTACAGGAACAAAGAGAAAGCAGGATAACATTCCAAGTTATTGACTTTCGAAAATTTTACTTTAATGGAGTGTACTTTAATAAACCCAGGGCAACTCTGTCTACTTTAAAAGTGACAGATTACGGACCAGCAGATGGTATAATGGTTACCTTGTTAGACTCCCACATAGCTGACCGCTGTTCAAGTCCCAGACCCAGTGGCTTAAAACTTAGGCCAGGCTAATGTGTGCACATGCCCAAAATCCTGAGAGGAGACTGGAGGGGAAGAGATGGCGGTGTGGCTGTCCTCCATGTGGGGTTAGGGTGATTTAGCGCTTTCTGTCTCCCTGGCAAGCACATATACTCTGTAGCAAAAAATCTCTCTCTCGCTCAAAAACAAAGTAACCAGTTCTAAGGTTCTGCTATAAACCTCTTTAATGGTATCTATAGTAATAACTTATTAATTGCATAGAGCTTTATGGTATATGTTTATGGCTTTATCTCAAACTAGCTGAATTGCTTTGTCAGTTTTTTTGTTTTTTGCTTTTTAGATTTTTTACTGTAGGGTGCACAGATAGAGGGGAAAAAGGGAGAAATCACCTCTTGGCAGGGAATGCCCATGCCACAGTCCCTTCTCCATTGTCCTCTTGGGACTTTGGGCTTGCATGCACATAAGCCTGACATGATTATCAGGCCGCTGAGTCCAGGATTCAAAGAGCAAAGTAGGCCATGCGGGATCCAGCATCTTCTTATTTCTTTTGGAGAGTTGTTTTTTGTTTTTAAGCTATAGGGTGGCAGAAAGTGAGAAATCACCCTCCAGGAGGAATGGCCATGCCATAATCCCTTCTCCTCCATTCTCCTGGGATCTTGGGCATGCAAACACGTGTTCCCAGCCCTAAGTTTGTTTTTGTTTTATTTTAAGAGAGATTTTTGCTATAGAACATGTACACTCACTGGAGAGACAGAGAGAAACAGAGAGTTAGAAAGTGAGAAATCATGCCCCCCAGGGGGGATGGCGATGCTACAATCTCTTCTCCTTTATTCTCCTCTTGGGATTTTAGGCGCACATGCACCCAGTGTGAGTTCGAAGCCACCAGGTCCGGGACTCGAACTGTCGTTGACTACATGGGAGTCCAGCAACGTAACCATTATGTCATCTGCTGGTCCCCCAACCCTGAGTTTTAAGCCACCAGATCTGGGGCTCCAACTTCAGTAGGCCTTGTGGGGTCCAGTGACGTAACCACTGCACCATATCTAGTCCCATGGGATCCAGCATCTTAATTACACTCCACCTGCTGGCCCAAATTGCTTTATTTTTAATTATTTGCTTTTACAAAAATCAGTTGAATTCTAGCGGTTCTCTACCTGTCTACTCTACTGTCCCCATGAACACACCCCATCTCATTTTGTCATCTTTGCCTTCAAAAAAGGCAAAGAGCTCTCTTCACCTGGTTAAATCTTGCTTCCTCGCCTGGTTAAATCTTGCTTATTCCTCACGAGGTTCTTCCAAGAAGCATTCCCTGATCCATTTGCTCGACTAATGCCGCATCTCTGTAGCACTTGCACTTTTCTTAGTCAGTGTTACTATTCATGTATGTCTGCCCCTCCAATTAGTCAGTGTTACTATTCATGTATGTCTGCCCCTCCAATAGACTATAAGCTCCTTGAGGCAGAGGTCATATAAATACGTTCCCCACCTTGTGTGGTTCTCAGCACATCATAGGCACACATGAATATGTTCTGTAGGACTCCCCATTTAAAATGTACCAAAAGGATAAATTAAATACCATAAGCTAAACACACAAATTATATCTATGTTTACAGGAAATTGATATTAAAATGCACAACACTTTCTGTTTATAGTTCTGAAATTATGTTAGACATTTACTTAGACTTGATATTTTAACATGGGCTATTTTGAAATAATGTAACAATAATAATGTCTCTTGACATTATTGACATATACCGCTGATATTTGGTGTGTATTATCTCATTTTCACTTTCCTGTCCACCCCAAGAGGTATTGGTACTATTTTCCACATCTTTCAGATAAGAAAACAGGCCAAGAAATGTTATTTGTATATTGAGACAGGATTTAAACCCAGATCTCTCTTTTTTTTTTTTTCTTAAGATAGACTTTTGCTATAGGGTGTGTTCACTCGCATAGAGACAGAAAGTGAGAAATCATCCCTGGGGGGGATGGACACACCGCAATCCCTTCTCCTCCATTTCTTTTCTCAGGATCTTGGGCACACACACACACACACACACACATGTCTGGCGTGAGTTTTAAGTTACCGGGTCCAGGACTTGAACTGTGGTTGACTAAGTGGGCGTCTAGCAACATAACAATTATGCCATCTGCTGGTCCCAAACCCAGATCTCTCAATAGAACCTATACTTAATCACCACACTGTATTGCCCAAAGAAGAAACGTAAACAATATTATTATAATTGTGACCAAAATAACACCTTTTGGTAGTTAAAAGCAAACAAGCACAAAGATTGATTTGATTAGGCTCAGGATATTTTTGGTCTCAGACCATGGTTATAGAGGGACCGGCAGTTAACTTAATGGCTATGTCACTGGACTCCCATGTAGTCAACCGCAGTTCGAATCCTGGACCCTGTGGCTTAAACTCATGCTGGGTTCGTGTGCGTGTGTGCCCAAGGTCCCGAGAGGAGAATGGAGGAGAAGGGATTGTGGTGTGGCCATCCCCCTGGGGGGTGATTTCTCACTTTCTGTCTCTCTGTCTTTCTTTCTGGCAAGCACACACGCCCTCTAGCAAAAAGCCTCTGAAAAAAAAAAATATGGTTATAGATATTAAAAGAAAATTAAATATATTACCTGCAAATAATAATTGTTTTCTAAAAAGGATTATCTAAAGCCACTTTGACAGTGTAATCTTTTGTTTTAGTGTCTTCAGAAATATTTTAGTAAAAACAGACTAAACTAAAACATTGAACAGTGAATCCTTGTTGGCTGTAGGGACCAACAGGTGGCATGATGGTTAAAGTGCTGGACTTCCACATGGCTGACCGTGATTCGAGTCCCGGACCTGGAGGCTTGCTTTATCATTTTCTCTCTTTCTCTCTCTGGTGAGCACATGTGTCCTATAGCAAAATTAAATAATAATAAATAAAACTAAATAAATAAATCTTTCAAAAATAATGGCTATAAGGATATAAGGACAATTGAAATTATGCTAGCTTTTTTCTGGTGATTTGCCAGGAAGTGGCTATACTAGTGGCACCAGCCTGAAGTTCAGTACCTTCAAAGTTATCAAAGGTGGTAAAGGTGCAAAAAAACCTGTATGTCTGTGATTACCGAAGAAAAAATGCATAGATTTCTCTCGAATGTTACTGATTTTGAGCTGAATGTATGACATTTGCTGAAGAGAAATTCTGTCTTTGATTATTGGATTAGTGGGAAATGTTTTTAATGTGATTTTTAAGATAGTCCTTCAAAAGCTATTTGTGAGCTAGTTCCATAGCCTCGTAGTCAAGAGAGCCTGAACTCACGTGACCGACCGCAGTTTGAATCTTTGCCCAGTGGCTTGAAAAGCACACCAGGAGCATGTTTGTGTGCCCAAAGTCCCGACAGGATGGAGAAATGGAGACGAGATTGTGGCATGAGCACACCTCATGGTAGAGTGCACTTTCTCATCTGTCTGGTGAGTGTGCACCCTCCTGGCAATGAAAAAATACCTTGTGAAAAGGTATTTAAAAGTTTCTAAGTTAGGAAGAGTTGGGAAACAATGTTCTAGGAACAAAAGTTCCTCCTCTGGAGGAATAATGTGACCTTCATAAAGATCTCTTTAGACTGACTGTTTTAGAATTAGAAAGAGTTTAGGGAAGTACCCTTCAATTCTGAAGACAGAATTTGAAATAGTCGATCAAAATCCAGAAAAGTGTATGTTAATCAGAATACCATTAAAAATTAATCTTCATGGTTTCTTTTCTTTCTTACAGTTTATTTACGTAAATCAGTCCTTCGCTCCTTCCCCGGACCAGGAAGTTGGGACCCTGTATGAGGTAAATGGGAGCTGCTTTTTTCCTTTAAGTGATGCGTGCACCTCTGTACAATATACACTCTACAGCTTATGGTACGATCATTGGTTCCCATCTGAATTTTAAAAGGTAGCATGCCATTTTAACTGCTTGTTGGGGAAGAAGAGGTGACTTTCTTGCTTTATTTTTCTAACACTTTGAACAGAGTAGGGATTTCATAAATTATACATAGTAATCGAAGAATCAAAGAATAAATTATAGTTCAAAGCCGTCTTTTCTTTGTATCCTTAGGAAGTAAGGTTCACGTGTTTGTATCTCATTCCCTTCTTTTGACATTGTTCCTATAATCTATCATCCATGTCTGTGTCCAGGAGATTGAAAGGACTACAGAAGATTAACGTTATTCTACAGTCTTGCAACCTCAGGGCAGTGATCATACGTACTAGCACTACCACAAGAAAACAGCTGAAAATAAACATAGTTAGAGATGTAGCAGTGAGGCAAGATTAAAATATGTAGGTTTACGCGTGCCTAAAATGCCCGAAGTGCAATTTAATTAAACATTTATAACTGATTTGCATCTGATATAAACATGCTTTGGGGGAACTTTCCAGAATACTGTGCAGAGCTACACACACCTTCCTGCTCCCCCATGCCAGCCTCAGCCCACTCATTGGCTGTAGGAGATGGTGAAAGAAACCACTTACTATGATGTTTTGGGGGTCAAACCCAGTGCCACTCAGGAAGAGTTGAAGACTTATAGGAAACTGGCCTTGAAGTACCACCCTGATTAGGAGAGAAGTTTAAACAGATTTCTCAAATTTATGAAGCTCTCTTTGATGTGAAGAAAAGGGAATTATATGACAAAGGAGGAGAGCAGACAATTAAAGAGGGTGGAGCAGGTGGTGGTTTTGGCTCCCCAGTGGATATCTTTGGTATGTTTTTTGGAGGAGGAGGAAGAGAGAGAAGGAAAAAGAAGAGGTAAAAGTGTGCATCAGCTGTCGGTGACCTTAGAAGATTTCTATAGTGGTGCAACAAGAAAACTGGCTCTGCAGAAGAATGTGATCTCTGACAAATGTCAAGGCCAAGGTGCCGAAAAAGGAGCAGTGGAGTTCTGTTCCAGTTGCCAGGGTACTGGGATGCAAGTAAGAATTCATCAGATAGGACCTGGAACGGCTTAGCAAATTCAGTATGTTTGCATGGAGTGCCAGGGCCATGGGGAACGGATGAGTCCTGAAGGTAGATGTAAAAGTTGCAGTGGAAGGAAGATAGTTCAAGAGAAAAAGATTCTAGAAGTTCATATTGACAAAGGCATGAAAGATGGCCAAAAGCTAACAGTCCATGGGACCAGCAGTTAGCGTAATGGCTATGTCACTGATCCCATGTAGCCAACTGCGGTTCAAGTCCCAGACTTGGTGTCTTAAACTCACGCCAAGCACGTGTGCGTGCGTGCCCAGGATCCCAAGAGGAGAATGGAGAAAAAGGAATTGCAGCATGGCCATCGCCCCTGGGGGCGATTTCTCGCTTTCTGTCTCTCTGTCTTTTTGGCGAGCGCATGCGTCCTATAGCAAAAACCTCTCCAAAAAAAAAGAAATTAAATTAAAAATTAAAAAAAAAAAAGCTAACAGTCCATGATGAAGGAGACCAAGAACCAGGACTAGAGCCAGGAGATACTATCATTGTACTAGATCAGACAGAGCATATGTTCTGACAGTTATGTTCTTCTTTTCTTTCTTTCTTTTTTTTTTTAAGAGATTTTTGCTACAAGGTGCATGTGCTCGCCAGAGAGACAGAAAGCGAGAAATCACCACCCAGAGGGGATGTCCACGCTGCAATCCCTTCTCCTCCATTCTTCTCTCAGGATCTTGGGCATGCACGCACACGTGCCCGGCGTGAGTTTAAGCCACTGGGTCCAGGACTTGAACCACATCTACTACATGGGAGTTCAGCAACATAGTCATTACACTAACTGCTGGTCCCATGCTGTTCTTCCTTGATGATAAAACCTGTCCATATATATGGACATTCAGCTGGATGAAGCCCTCTGTGGCTTCGAAAGCCAATTTCCACTCTTGATAACCAAACCATGGTCATCCCTGCTCATCCAGGTCAGATTGTCAAGCATGGAGATAGCAAGTGTGTATTAAATGGGGTCATGCCAATTTGTCATAGGCCATATGAAAAGGGTCACCTAATCATTGAATTTAAGGTAAATTTCCCTGAGAATGGCTTTCTATCTCCTGATAAACTCTTTGAGCTGGAAAAACTTCTGAAATAGAAGAGACCGATGAAATGGACCAAGTAGAGCTGGTGGACTTAAATCCAAATCAGGAAAGACAGAGCCTTTACAATGGAGAAGCATTTGAGGATGATAAACATCATCCCCGAGGAGTGTTCAGTGTCAAACCTCTTAACGTGGCCAGTAAATAACACTCGCTGCTGGCATTTCGCATTCTACGGTGAGTGAGTGAAGGACTGTAATCATGATATGCTCACTACTTGCTATTGTTTTTGTTAATATTCATCTATAGTAGTTTTTGTGTGTGTGCATGTGGAGAGGTTTTTTGCTAATAGGGTGCGTGTACTCGCCAGAGACAGACAGAGAGACAGAAAGTGAGAAATCACCTCCAGGGGGGATGGCCACACCACAATCCCTTCTACATTCTCCTCTCAGGATCTTGGGCATACATGCACACATGCCCGGCGTTGAGTGTAAGTCAACGGATCCAGGACTTTGGGAATCTAGCAACGTAGCCATTACGCTAACTGCTGGTCGCTATAGTAGTGTTTTAAAAGTTAAGTGAAAAATAAATGCAAATGTAAAAGCTGTGACTTTGCCCTGTATGTATGATGACTTCAGTGCGCAAAGATGCAGTTTTAATAGCTATAAAAACTACAAAATTCCGCAAGCACTTCTTAGACCATTCCTTGTCATTGATTTCAGCCATGTACATGGATGAGCTTAGACTGAAATGCTAGATAGATGTATTGACTTCAGTGAACCCCTCATTGTTAAGCTTTGAAATAAAAGTTCTGTATTTAAGTAGCAATCAGAATGAGAAAAAGCATAATTTGTAGAAGAGTGAAAGAAAAAAGAAACATGTTTTTTTCTTAAAGGAATAATCTTGTAAGTAATGTATATGCATATATATGGATATTTGTGTTACATATGGCTTTTTTTCTTGGTTTCATCTAAGGATAACAAAAATTGAGTTTATCTTATTTCCTCTTTTTTTTTGCAGTGTTTTGGCAGTGATGGTAAACTGGTCCTACATTACTGCAAGTCTCAGGCATGGGGATGAACCACAGAGAAAAACAACTTAGTATTTACAGTGAATTTTCACAGAAATGAGAAAAGTTTTGAAGCTTATGGCAAGAGACATAATAGATATGATGGTCTGCTCAGCATGTATCTACCTTGACAAAGATTACGCATAAGAGAACATCCGAAGAGTGGGTGAACATACACAACTGTGATTCATTTTAATGTACCATTGTCGTAAGAGGTTGACATTAGCGTATATCCACTGCTCCTCCCCGGCACTGCTAATGTTGCCCTCAGTCTGCCTTCAGACTTAAAAAGGAGACTGAAGACTGCGGAAGCTCTCTGTCCAGCTCGCTCTCCAGAGGACTGGGATGGCTCACTTGCAGTTAGCCCTCTGCCATTCTTCCATGGGGAAAGTTAATTTGCTTAAGGATGCGTTCTCTCCCTCCGTCCCTCCCCCTTCTTCCCTCCCTCTTTTCCTCTCCCTCCTATCTCCCCCCTCCCCTTTTTTACTTCCTTATTCAAGTTAACTTCAGTTTATTTGAGTTATGGGATATTTACATTCAGGTCTGTCGTGTTACCTTCTTGCAGTACAGTCTCCACCTACCGGCTGAATGCCTTACATGGTCAATAGAGGGCAGCCCAGCTGGCAGAAAGGGTTTAGCAGTTTGGCTTTACATCTCTGCCAGCTCATAATAGGGGAAAAGGCTGTTCTTTCTCATTTCTAGCTGTCATCGAGCCAGGAAAACAAATACGTTGATACACTGAAAGACTGATTTAGAGAATATGCATGGTTTAATTATTTTTTGGAAAATAGAAGGAATTTTACAAAATCTGGATGAGTCACACAGCTCTTTTGAATCCTATTATTTAATGACGCTTTAGTCCCAGTGGTATGACTGTGATATTAGTTACTCTCTTTATTTATACAATGTCAAAAGCATTCGATGAGTAAACCTGGCAGAATGTTTGACGTTTTAGGATGTGCTTTTCAACTTGAAAACACTCAAATAATTGAAAAATAGTCTTATATTTATATTTCTGTTTCATGCTACAACTGGGAGAATACCAATTTTACTGATGCCATTAAACCGATAATTGCTTGAAGTGAGACTTAGCCTTTTTTCTTCAGTCTATATTATGTGTGTAATGCCATATATAAGTGTGTGTGTACATATATATATATATACACACATATATATATATATTTTTTTTTTCTTTCTATAGCATTCCAACAAATTGAAGGACGTCCCAGCAGGATCTAAGCTAGAATTCCAGAGGTTTACTATCAGAGGTGATGAAATGATTTTTCAGAACACTTGAAGTACACTTCTGTTCCTTAAGTCCCAGAATACACTGTTGGTAGTGACCTGCCATGTGTTAGCATTAGGTGATATGCCAAGTAGTGGCTTATGTTGTTGACATCACTTCACTTTTCATTTTTCCACCCAAGAATGAGTTTTGTTTGTTTAAGGAAACAAAGGTATTTTTTGACATGTTCTTGACAAATTGCACTTCTCTCTCCCTGGGTTCCAGTTAACTAGGACCACAGGTGTGTGCCACCATACCTGACCTTTTTAGGCCATGAGCAAGAATGAGCCTCCCATGCATCACCAACTATGACACAGTGTCGCCCTTCTGCTTGCACCACTGCAGCTAGGCCAAGAATGTGAGTTTCTTACTGCCGTTTTGCCGGTACCCCTGCATAGTGAATTAATACACATATTAGAGCACTGAAATGACACAAGTTGAATTGTGCAAGATTATAAGGTAAAAAATTTATATACATGTTAAGAGCTGAAGAGTGTCTTATTTTTAAGTCAATAAGTTGGATATGGAAAAGATCTGTTCTCGTTTTATCTACTTAACAGTTTACTGAAGTAGCTAGATATATTTGTGTGCTCGATGTTTAACAGATAGCAGAAATATGTTGAATTTATGTTTTACGTAAGCCACTTGAGGTGATGAAATATTTACTATCACCAACAATCAAAAATAATTTGAATTTGTAATATCTCTTTAATTCCTTTTGATCTCAATAATTGATCTATAAATAACTTATTTGTGGGACCATTAGATGGCACAGTGGTGACGGTGCTAGACACCCACATGGCTAACCGCAGTTTGAGTCCTCGACCTGGTGACTTCTTTCCTCTCTCTCTCTCTCTCTCTCTCTCTCTCTCTCTTTCTGATCAAATTGAATAGTAGTAAAAATAATAAATTAATTAAATAACTCTTTTTTAGAAAACCTATTTATTAAATCTAATGTTAACTAAATTTGTAAACCTTATTTTTTTCTTCCCTAATAACCTTGAAGTACTTGAAGCTGTATACTTTATAAAACCTGTTTACATGTGATCAGCAAATAGCATAGTGGCTATGTCCTTGGACTCCCACATGGCCAACGAGTCCTAGACTTGGTGGCTTAAAAATCATGCCAGGTGCATGTGTACTCTCTCTCTCCAGTGAGTGTATGCACTCCATGGCAAAAACCCAAAAAATGAAAAGCATGCATTCTGGACCAGCAGATGGTGTAATGATTATGTTGCTGGACTTCCATGTACTCTACCATGGTTTGAGTCCCAGACCTGGCAGCTTAAAACTCAGAGCACATGTGTGCATGTATGCCCAAAATCCCGAGAGGAGAATGGAGGAGAAGGGATTGTGTTGTGGCCATCCTGCCTAGGGAGTGATTTCTCACTTTCTGTCTGTCTCCCCAGAGAGTGCCATGTGCCTTATAGCAAAAATCTCTCTTAAAAACAAACCAACCTGTTTACGTTATTATCTCTGAATCTTTACCCCCAAAAACTAGTCAAACTGCAATGACTCATTTGTAAACCCGGATCCCATAATTTATCATGAGTAGATCCTAAACAATTTATTTACAGATATTTTCACAGGCATCTACTTTATTTTTTATTTTCGGAGAGGTGTTTTTTTTTGTTTTTTTTTGTTTTTTTTTGTTTTTTTTGTTTTTTTTTTTGCAGTAGGGCGCGTGCACTCACCAGACAGACAGAGACAGACAGAGAGATAGAAAGCGAGAAATCACCCCCCCAGGGGGGATGATCCCTTCTCCTCCATTCTCCTCTCAGGATCTTGGGCACGCACGCACACGCGCCCAGCGTGAGTTTAAGCCACTGGGTCCGGGACACAAACCGTGATCGACTATGTGGGAGTCCAGCGACATAGCCATTACGCCAACTGCTGGTCCCACACAGGCATCTACTTTAAACTGAATTATGTATAATTGAATGTAGGGGAAAAATTGGACCCTTAGGTTATGTTTGAACTTTTCCCTGTTTATGAAAATAGGTTATCTGTAATTGCTTGCCTTTACTGTGCAAAGATGACCCACAGCAACACAAATATATATATTAGAATATTGTGCTCCCTTCTTTTAAAAGTATGCCAGGGACTATGTAATGAGTTCCCCATATTTAGGATATAACTTAAGAATATTTTATCTGCAATCAAAATAAGATTGGAGGATCAGCCCATGACATGGTATTAACATGGCTGGATCCTATATAGCCAACCACACAATTTTGAGTCCCAGACCCAGTAGCTTGAGAAACACACTGAGTATGTGTCCACGTGTGCCCAAAATCTCAAAAGGAGGGAAAGATGGAGAAGAGATTGCAACATGACCATTCCCCCCATGGACAGTGCTTTCTTACTTTCCATCTCTCTCTGTCTCTGGCTAGCACGTGCACCTTCTGGCAAAATATTAAAAATAATAAGTTTGGATACTTCTTAGCATGATTTTTAGAAGGTTTAACCCTATAGGGGTCTCTATGGAGACCTTAAATCTCATCTCCTGTCATCATATTATGCAAAGAAGGACAAGATATACCTCAGGTTATTTAGCGTTTGGCAACGAGCTTAGCTGTGTGTAACCCAAAGTGGGAAAGCCTTAGGGACCGAAGGACTATGAAAGTGAAAATTGCCTTTTAAGCAGCTTCTGCTTCATATCCCAAGGATTAGATCCCAGGTAGGATTTTGGCATAGGAGAAGCGAACTATAGGCTGCATAATGAAAGGAAGAGTATTCAGAAACAATTCGACAGGTTTAGTCCTGTAAGTATATTAGGTTGATGCAAAAGCAGTTGCAGTTTTGGACTGTGAATTTCAAACCCTTATAACTAGGCTTAAACACATCATTATGATCAAAATAGGAACCATTATGATCAACATTTTTGTCAACAAGAAATAAATTTATTTATTCCCGTAGTGTAAAAACCCATGCTATAGGGACCAGCAGTTGGTGTAATGGCTATGTCACTGGACTCCCATGTAGTTGACCGTGGTTCAAGTCCCAGACCCAGTGGCTTAAACTCACGCCAGGTATGTGTGCTACTTGCCCAAGATTCCAAGAGGAAAATGGAGGAGAAAGGGATTGTGGCATGGCCATCCCTCCTGAGGGGTGATTTCTTGCTTCCTGTCTCTGTCTCTCTCTGTCTTTCTGGCAAGTGCACACGCCCTATAGCAAAAACCTCTCAAAAAACAAAAAACAAACAAACAAACAAAAAACCATGCTATAGATTTGACAAACTTCAAAAGGACCTTCTGCATCCTGCTGATTGTGGAAGTGCTTTCCCTGCAAAAACTTGTTGAGATGCTTGAAGAACTGGTAGTCGGTTGGTGAGAGGTCAGGTAAACATGACAGATGAGGCAAAACTGCAATGCCCAGTTCGTTCAACTGTTGAAGCATTGGTAGTGCAATGTGCAGTTAGGTGTTGTGGAGGATTGGGCCCATTCTTTTGACCAGTGCCAGCTGGAGGCGGTGCAGTGTTTGGTGCATCTCACTGATGTGCTGAGCAGACCTCAAAGATGTATTGGTTTCAGTGGGATTCAGAAAGCTATAGGGGATCAGACCCCACCAAGCAGTGACCATGACCCTTTTCTGGTGCAACTTTAGCTTTGGCAAGTACTTTCTGGAGCTACTTCTCAGTCCAACCACAGCTGGTTGTTGCCAGTTATATAAAATTCACTTTTTGTCGCATGTCCCAATCGTATCAAGAAATAGTTCATAGTAGTTGCATAAAATAAGAGAAGACCACACTTCAAAATTACGATTTTTTTTTTTATTTCGGTCAATTCATGAGGGACCCACTTAAAAAGTTTTCTCACCTTTCATATTTGCTTCAAATGTCAAAAGTCTGTAGAATAATTGACATTGAGTTCTTTGGCAACTACTTGTGTAATTCAGTGATCTCAGTTTATCCTTGTCAATTTCCAGTGGCTAGCCACTACACTCCTCATCTTCAAGGCTTCTCTCATATACAAAACTTAATGAATCAACACTGCACTGTACTTCTGTTAGCAGTTCCTGGGTCAATGCATTGTTGATGTTGTCAGTTGTCTCTGCTGCTTTACAACCCATTTGAACTAAAAAAAATTTGCTTTTCATCAAACATCATTTCCATAGTCTAAAACATGTATAAGCAGCAAATAATAAGTCATTAGTGTAAAAACATTAAGTGAGAAATGCAAATTAAAATGATGTATAACAACATTTATTTAATAATGTATCCAGAGGCTGCTTGTGGCTGCAGGCCCTAATGGCTGAGACCCGTGGCTCATGCCCCCGACACTCGCCTTTGGACTTCAGGTTTGTGTCTTGGGACTTTAAGATGAACTTGTGCCCCACCCCACCTTATCCAGAGACCAGTTCAAGCTGGTGGTCTTGCCAAATGCCAGGATGCCTGTGGCTACAGTCCCTAATGGCCAGGACCCATGGCTCATCCCCCCACCACTCACCTTTGGACTCTCAGGACTTCAGTGTTTTGGATAGTGTGTGGTGCACATGGCACCCCTGCCATCTTTTCTTTGCTCCTAAGGTGAAACTCAGCAGCTCAGTTGGAGGCACTCCTGTTCTTTAGAAACAGGGAGTACTTAGGGTCACCCAGGACCAGTGACAACAGTGCAGCATACTGGTGAACAATAGGGAGGGAGAGCAGAAGAGAAATTGCAAATTTTCTACTCCTGCACACCTTTGAACACTCAGAGATACCTTGAATAATTTATGAAGGAACATATAGATCACCAAATGACTAGGAACAAGCACAGAGGCACAAGAAATAAGAGCAAACAACAAAATGTCTCTCCCCAAAGGGAAAACATCAGCTCCACATCACCTACAGACAACACAATGGAAGTTGTGGATATGTCTGATAAGCAATTCAGAATTTTTGTAGTGAACAGACTAATTGAGATGCAAGAGAAAAGAGACAATGAGCTCTAAGAGATGAAGTCCTTTCACGATTTGAAAGAAGAAATAGATTCCTTTAAAAATAATCTAAAAGAATTGTTAGGGATGAAGAATGTGATACAGGAAATTAAATCCTCCCTAGAAAGTATTAAAAGTAGATTAGATCACACAGAAGATTGAATCTCAAATATAGAAGACAAAACCTCTGACCTCAAGAAAAATATCATAAAGATTGAGAAAAAAAAAAAAAAACAAGAAAAATAAGGATAATATATAAGATACACTAGATATAATCAAATGCCCGGATGAAGAATGTGATACAGGAAATTAAATCCTCCCTAGAAAGTATTAAAAGTAGATTAGATCACACAGAAGATTGAATCTCAAATATAGAAGACAAAACCTCTGACCTCAAGAAAAATATCATAAAGATTGAGAAAAAAAAAAAAAAACAAGAAAAATAAGGATAATATATAAGATACACTAGATATAATCAAATGCCCGAACATCTGGATAATTGGCATCCCAGAAGAGGAAGAAAATAATAAGGGCATTGATAATTTATTTCATGAAATCCTGGAAGAAAGCTTTCCAAACCTAGAGAGGCATTCAATTATCCAGACCCAAGAAATGCATAGGACCCCAAATAGAATCAACCCAAGAAGATCCTTTCCAAGGCACATCATAGCTAAATTGGCCAAAACTACAGACAAAGAGAAGATACTAAAGTTGGCAAAAGGAAAATGTCAAGCTACTTACAAAGTTTATCCCATCAGGCTAACATCAGACCTCTCATTGGAAACATTGCAGGCAAGGAAAGAATGGAGAAATATAGTCAAAGTGTTCAATGAAAAACAATTTCAATCAAGAATACTACTATACCTGGCAAGATTATCCTTCATATGGGAAAAAAAGATAAAAAAACATTCTCAGATAAACAAAACCTGTAAGAATTTACCCACTCTAGACCAGCTCTAAGACAGGTTCTGAAGGGAGTGCTATACCAGGGAAACTAAAAAGTCAGATGGACAGTTAAAACAACAACAGACAACCAAGAAAATGCTCACTTAATGATAGGAATAGGTCTAGAAATATTAGTAATAACATTGAATGTTAATGGATTAAATTCTCCAATTGAGAGAGACAGACTGGCTGAATGGATGAAAAAACAGAAACCCTCTATCTGTTGCCTATTAAGAAATGCACCTTCTGGGACCAGCAGTTAGCGTAATGGTTATGTCGCTGGACTCCCTTGTAGTCAACTGGGGTTTGAGCCTCGGACCCAGTGGCTTAAAGTCAGGCCGGGCCCATTTGCATGCGTGCCCATGATCCTGAGAGGAGAATGGAGGAGAAGGGATTGTGGCGTGGCCGTGCCCCCTGGGGGGTGATTTCTCACTTTCTGTCTGTCTCTGGCGAGTGCACGTGCCCTATAACAAAAACCTCCAAAAAAAGAAAAAGAAAGAAATGCACCTTCTGGATAAAGACATACATAGATTAAAAGTGAAGGGTTGGAAAAAGATATTCCATGCAAATGAAAGTCAAAAAAGGGCTGGTGGGACCAGCAATTGGCGTAATGACTATGTCACTGGATTCTCATGTAGTCATCCGTGGTTCAAGTCCTGGACCCAGTGGCTTAAACTCACGTCAGGCGCGTGTGTGTGCATGCCCAAGATCCCGAGAGGAAAATGGAGGAGAAAGGATTGTGGTGTGACCATCTCCCCTGGGGGGGTGAGTTTTCTCTTTTTGTCTCTCTGTCTCTCTCTCTGTCTTTCTGGTGAGCTCACGTACCCTATAGGAAAAAAATGAAAAAAATCACAATAAAAAAAGGGCTGGAGTTGTGATACTGATTTCAGACAAAATAGATTTCAAGTCAAAGACAGTAAGAAGAGACAAAGAAGGGCATTATATCATTGTAAATGTGCACCCAACTCAGAAGCATCTAAATATGTGAAGGAAAGATTGCTGGAGCTAAAAGGAGACTTAGGGAGAACCACTATAATTGTTGGGGATCTCAACACCTCATTTTCTCCTTTAGAGAGATCTAGACAAAAAATAAATAGATACAGTACCTAAATGATACTATAAATTGAATGGGCTTGACAGACATCTATAGAACTTTCCAACCTAAGACCACAAAATATGCATTTTTGTCTCCCCAGCATGGAACCATTTCTAAGATTGACCATGCGATAGGACACAAATCAGGCCTTTACAGATTCAATGGCATAGAAACTATGTCCAGCATCTTCTCTGACCATGATGGAATTAAACTCAAAATTTCAAGAAACATGCTCAAAAATAAACAAACACATGGAAACTAAACAATTTACTCCTGAATGACTTCTTAACTACTGAAGAAATTTAGTCAGAAATAAAAAAAAAAATGATGGAAATAAATGATAATGAGTACACGAGTTTCTATAATCTATGGGACACGGCAAAAGCAGTCATAAGAGGGAAATTCATAGCAATTAGTGTGCATAAGGAAAAGATGGAAAGATGGCAAATAGACAACCTAACATCATGCCTCAGGGAACTGGAAAGAAAAAACAACAAAAACAAAATGCTAGGCAAAAAGAAATCATAAAAATTCGAGCAGAAATAAATGAAACAGAAAATAAATTAATTATACAGAAAATAAGTGAAAGCAAAAGCTGGTTCTTTGAAGAGACTGACAAGATTGGGAACCAGCAGTTAGCGTAATGGCTATGTCGCTGGACTCCCACGTAGTCGACTGCGGTTCACGTCCTGGACCCGGTGGCTTAAAACTCACGCCGGGCGTGTGTGCATGCATGCCCAAGATCCCGAGAGGAGAATGGAGGAGAAGGGATTGCAGCGTGACCATCCCCCCTGGGGGGTGATTTCTCGCTTTCTGTCTCTATGTCTCTCTCTGTCTGTCTGGCGAGTGCCCTATAGTGAAAATCCCTCCAAAGGAAAAAAAAAAAAGACTAACAAGATCTACACACCATTAGCTAGACTGATAAAGAAGAAAGAACCAGATAAATACATGATGAAGCAGGCAACATTACAAAAGACACAATAGTAATACAAAATATTAGAGGATAGTATGACCAATTATATGTCAACAAACAATAGAAAATGGAGGAGATGGACAGATTCCTGGATGTGTATAATCTACCAAGATTGAATCAGGAGGACATAGAAAGCCTAAATAGACCCATGACACACCATGAGATTAAATCAGTAATAAATAACCTCCTAACAAAGAAAAGCCCAGTTCTAGGTGGTTTTACTTCTGAATTCTACAAAACTTTTTCTTTTCTTTTTTCTTGGAGAGGTTTTTGCTATAGGGTGTGTGCGCTCGCCAGAAAGACAGAGAGAGACAGAGAGATAGAAAGAAGAAATCACCCCCAGGGTGGTGGCCACACTGCAATCCCTTCTCCTCCATTCTCCTCTTGGGATCTTGGGCATGCACGCACACGCACCTGGCGTGAGTTTAAGCCACCGGGTCCAGGACTTGAACTGTGGTCGGTTACATGGGAGTTCAGTGACATAGCCATTACACTAACTGCTGGTCCCACTACAAAACTTTTAAGGAAGAGTTAACTTCTGTACTACTCAAATTATTTTTAAAGATCCGAAAGGAAGGAAACCTTCCAAATTCATTTTATGGAGCCTCCATTATCCTCATTCCCAAAACAGATAAGGACATGTGAAAAAAGGAAAACTACAGACCAATCTCTCTGATTAATATAGATGCAAAAATTCTCAACAAGATACTTACTAATGATATCCAACCACATATACCAAAGATTATTCATCATGACCAGGAAGACTTTATCCCAGGGATGTAGGGGTGGTTCATCATATGCAAGGCCATAAATATAATACAGAAAGATATAATATATTAACAGAAAGAAAGATAAAAACCATATAATCATTTCAATTTTTACAGGGAAAGCATTTGATAAAACAACAC
>NW_006160107.1:1093269-1097568 GCF_000334495.1 Tupaia belangeri chinensis | reverse complement strand
GACTCTCAGTAAGATTGGTACAGAAGGGTCGTTTCTCAACACAATAAAAGCCATCTATGAAAAATCTATAGCTAATAATATACTGAATGGGGAAAAGCTGAAAGTTTTTCCACTGAAAACTGGTTCTAGACAAGGGTGCCCATTTTCTCCACTGCTTTTTAATATAGTGCTGGAAGTCTTAGCCAATACAGTCAGAAAAGAGAACAATATAAAAGACATTCAAATAGGCAAAGAAGAGTTGAAAATATTGCTATTTGCAGATGATGTGATGGTACAATTAGAAGACCCAAAGGTTTCCATGAAAAAACTTCTCAAAGTAATAAGTGAATACAGTAATGTGGCAGGATACAAAATCAACATCCAAAAATCTATACCATTTCTATATGTGAACAATAACAAAGTAGAGCTAAAGCAAGAATCCCTTTTACCATAGCGACAAAATAGACAAACCTATCTAAGGAAGTTAAAGACCTTTATAAAGAAAACTATGAAAATCTTAAAAAAGATACTGAAAAGGACATAAAATTGTGGAAGGACATCCCATGTTCCTGGATTGGAAGAATTAACATAATCAAAATGGCAATTCTACCCAGATTAATCTACATATTCAATGCAATTCCAATCATAATACCAAAGACATTCTTCACAGATCTAGAAAAGAGAATCATAGAATTTGTCTGGAATCATAAAAGAACTCATATTGCCAAAACAGTCCTGCGCAAGAAGAGTGGAATGGGTGGCATATCACTCCCTGACCCCAAAATATACTGTAAAGCTGTGATAATCAAAACAGCATGGTATTGGCACAAAAAACAGACACGTAGACCAATGGAATAGACTAGAGACCCCAGAAATAAACCTCAAAGTTTACAGCCAACTGACTTTTAACAAAGGATACCAGTCAATCCACTGGGAAGAGGAAAACCTTTTTAGCAAATGGTGCTGGAAAAACTGGGTATCCACCTGCAGAAAGATGAAACTGAATCCCCATCTTTCACCATTAACAAAAAACTCAAAATGAATCAAAGATCTAAACCTAAGACCTCAAACAATAAAACTACTGGTGGAAAATGCTGGGGAAACTCTGGGAAACATTGGGGTAGGCAAAGACTTCTTAAATAAGTCTCCCAAAGAACAGGCTATAACACCTAAAATAGAAAAATGGCACTTTATTGGATTAAGAAGTTTCTGCACAGCAAAAGACACAGTGACAAATGTGAAGTGAGAACCCTCAGAATGGGAGAATGTTTTTGTCAAATATGCCTCAGAGAAGGGACTGATAACCAGAATATACAGGGAACTCAAGCAACTTACCCAAAAGAAAATGATTAACCCAATTAAAAGATGGCAAAATGAGCTGAACAATAATCTCTCTAAGGAAGACATACGAACAGCCAAAAAGCATATAAGTGTTCAAAATCCCTCATCATAAGGGAGTTGCAGATTAAAACCACAATGAGATACCACCTACCTCCTCTGGAAAACAATATGAAGTCTTCAAAGATGTACAACTAGAACTACCATTTGATCCAACAATCCCACTTCTGAGTACCTACCTAAAGGACAGGAGAAATGCTCAGTCAGAAAAGCGCTTGCACATCACTGTTCAGTGTAGCATTATTCATGATTGCTAAAATATGGAACCAACCTAAATGTCCACAAAGAGATGAATGGATGGAAAAAGTGTGGCATATACACTCTATAGAATACTATTCAGGCATAAGAAACAACAAGACCCTGACATTTGATAGAAAGTGGTCAAATATGGAGAATCTATTGCTGAGTGAAGCAAGCCAGGATATGAAAGAAAGATATTGTATGTATCCAGTTAATATATTCCAACTCTCCGTACTTTATGGTAGAGATAGAAATATTGCAGGGCATAAAAGCAATAAAAATAATTATGGATGCTGAAGACGGTGTGGAATGGGACGGGGGAGAAGGGAAGAGTACAGAGAAGGACAGCAAGAGCACAAGAAGATGACATTAGTGAGACACAGAAATGGTTTATTACCTGTTGATAACATGTATAGATAGTATTCTCAACTAGACTGGCCTGAGAAGTATTTCATGTTGGGTAAATTCTTTATACAAGCCAAGTGATATATAGTGATTGTTTAAAAATACTGAGAATAATAATCATCTGAAAAAAATGGTGAAAAGCTATTTGATGATGATGATATGGATAGTAATGTCTTTGCCTTGACTGATATGCATGGTAATTGTGCTGGAAAAAGAAATGTAATGCACTGTAAAGATATATGTGATTCAGTGTAATATAACAATATTATGATAATAAATATAATTTTTAAAAGAATGCATCTAATATCAAATAGCACATTTCAACAACATAAGGCTTCAATGACTTTTCCACCAACCTATATTGGGTTGTCAGAAAAGTCACAATACATTTTTGCATAGAGAAACAGAAAAAATAGGTCATGACTTTTCCAACAACCTAATATATTTCCCTAGAACTTCATGCAACTGATCCCTACAACTTCATGCAACTGAAACTGGATTACTCAGTTTCCTGAACTTACCTTGTGGTTTTGTTTCCTATATTTGCTCAGTCAGTTCACTCACACCTTCACCCTTTTAAATCCTAACTCTTCTGTAAGGTCTGACTCAGATTCTAACTATTGCTCAAAGCCAATCTGAATCACTCAAGGAGATCCCCTCTTCCTCCTGAGACGACTCAGGCACGCTGCCTCCGTTGCAGCACCTGCTGCACATTGTGCCATCAGCGTGTGTCCTCTGCCACTTTGCGGTCGAAGGTCCTTAAGAACAGTGTATGTGGTTTTTGTTTGGAACACATAATGTTTAGTATATATGTATAAAATAAATGTAACATTGTATGCCGAGTGAGTGAAATTAAATGTAATTCTTGGAATAGGATTTAGAAAAGCAACAGAGGAAATTTATATAAATTTTTGTATGGCATAAGGTAATGGAAAATATTCCCAACATATAATGAGGTTTATGTTTTTAGTATAAGAAGAACTCATTCCAACTGGAAAATGGGCAGAATATGTTAAAAATGTGTTCTAGCCATTAAGGCACCAGTTAGATGCATACTGCATGATACTGGAGCCCTGTGGGAGGCCCAGGGTTCTGATTCAGGGTCAGTCTGAACACTGGTAGCCTGTGATCCTGATTGGCTAGAAGTCTTGGGGGAGGGACATATAACAGGATGAGGCTCTGCACAGACTCCCTCCTCCCCTCCCTTTTTTCTCAAAAATATTTTAAATGTAATGCACAAAAGAAAAACTACAGATGGCCTATAAAGCATGAAAAGTCTTAAGCCCAGTCATTAAAAAAGTGGCAAATAAAATAATGCTGATTATCAGGCTGGCCCTGTAGCCTAGTAGATAAGGGATCCCAGTCCCACATGACCCACCACAGTTCAAATCCTCACTCAGACAGCTCAAAAAACATGCCTGATGCAAGTCTGTGCCCCAAACCCCAACAGCATGAAGAAGTGGAGAAAGGATTGTGATGTGACCACTACCTATTAGGGGCTTGTCTCTGGCAAGTGCACATGCCCTCTGGCAATTCAAAACACATGCTGATTATCCCCTATTACATCAACAGTAATTCAAAACAATGCGAATCTTGGTATCAGTACAGTGGAAAAGAAATAAGTCCTGTCACAATCTTGGTGAATGGGAAGAATTGGCATTTGATTTTTAGCAGGTAATTTCGCAATATCTATCGAAACCTTAAAACAGGTTTCTTCTATCTGTTCCCCTTCTGCCTACTTTGTCCTCAACATTGGAATAAGACTAATAAAACCTCATTCTAATGCAGTGTGGGGCTCAGATTTGAATTTAAACCTTGAAGTTTTTTAAAATTGAATTTTTAGAAAAAATGCAAAGTAAGATATTCATACTAGATATTGTTTTATTTAATGTTGATGAATGAAAGCTAAAACATATATATAGGAGAGTCTGACTAGAAACTTAAATTAGAAGAATCCTTCTAGATCAACCCCTGTAGTTCTTCCTGTGATGTAGCAAGTATGACATTGGGTTGATTCCTTCCAGGGGTAGTCACAAAGGACTCCCGCTCCATTCTGAGATGGCTCTATTTGTTACAAAACTGTCTTCCTTACAGTGTTACAAAATTTGCTTTTCTGCCTCTTCTATTGGTTCTGGTGTCTACATCTACAAAGTGTATCTTTCTCCCTTTCCCACCCCAGTTTTCTGGAGGTGTTTTTTGTTTTGTTCTGTTTAGGATTTTGCCATTTGGTGCATGTGTTTACCAGAGAGAGGCAGAGAAGCAGAGAAAGGGACAAAT
>NW_006160107.1:1085349-1090549 GCF_000334495.1 Tupaia belangeri chinensis | reverse complement strand
CACTTCTCCTGGAATCTTGGACACACACACAGCATGATTTTCAAACCATCAGATCCTATCAAGCTGTAGTCAGTCACGTGGGAATCTACTGCATTAACCTCACTACCTGCTTGTCTTTCTGACCCCAGTCTTACCAAGTTTTCTCTATTTTAGATAATGGCAAATTCATTTCAGTTTAGAGTCTTGACTTCTCTTTCCAACTCAGTTCTGATCTAAATCCTGATCGCTTTACCTTAAAATGTATCAGGAAGCCTGGGACCAGCAGTTGTGTAATGGCTATGTTGCTAGACTCCCGTGTAGTAGACCATGGTTCGAGTCCCAGACCTGGTGGCTTAAACTCACACTGGGCATGTGTGCATGTGTGCCCAAGATCCCGAGAGGAGAATGGAGAAGGGATTATGGTGTGGTCATCCTCCCTGGTGATTTCTCGCTTTCTATTTCTCTGTCTTTCTGACAAGCACATGCATCCTATAGCAAAAACCTCTCAAAAAAAAAAAAAAGTATCAGGAGGCCTAGGGGTGGCGTAGCAGTAGCCACAACTGAATGCACATGAGGAAGGTCCTGGGTTCATGTCCCAGGATCTCCTTGTGCACGCCAGGCACTCCAGTATGTGCCTGTACTCCAAGCCAACTCAGACAGGGTAATCACGACATGAAGATCCTGTTGAGAGGACCTCCTCTTCCTTCTTCTCCCTCTCTTTCTGACGAAATTTTTTAAAAAATCAAAATCCAACCACTTTTAAAAAATCTCTTTTGCTGCCACCATGTTTATATTCCCCTGTATTTGCCCTCTCCTCCTGCCCAGGCTCTCCCATGGGCTCCCATATCGGTACCAGCTGAAGTCCTTAAGTTGACCCACAAGGACCTGCATAATCTGTAGTCCCCACATTCCACTCGCACACTCAGCTGGCTCCACTCCCTGGGCTTTCCCACTTACTGGTTCCTCCACCTGGAATCTTCCCCCCAGACACCTGTCTGACTAACCTCTTTCAGTTCCTGTTCAAATATTACTTCAAGGAAGTGTTCATCCAAATCCTAGAATGACAACCCCTCAGCACTCTACCCAATTTCCTCTGCTTCGCTTTTCTTCATTATATATCGTATACAGTGGTTGTATGTCCATTTTTCCGTGTACACTCTTGGGTAGTCAGAAAAGTTATGATGTATTTTCTCTATGCAAAAATGCATCATGACTTTTCCAACAACCCAATACATATAATATTTGTTGTGTTCCTGCCCCCTCCATTAAAGTAAAAGTTCTCTGAGAGCAATGACTTAATTTCATCAATGTTTTTTAGTATGTAATATATGCTTTTAAAAATGTGTCAGATAGTGGGTCAGCAGGTGGTGTGGTGGTTAAGGCGCACAGCCGACCACAATTTAAGACCTGGATCTGGCAGCTTGAGAATCACATGGGGACGGGGCGGCGGGGGGGAGGGGAGTTGTCTGCATGCTTGCCTAAAATCCCAGGAGGAGAATGGAGGAGAGGAGATTGAGGTGTGGCCATCCCCTCAGGGAGGTGATTTCTAATTTTTCCTCACTGTCTCTCTGGTGAGCACAAGCACCCTATGGTAAAAACCTTAATAAAATAAATAAATAAATAAAGTGTTGAATGGGAGCCAGCAGGTGGCATGTGATTAAGATGGCTGGAACCCACACGGCTGACTCTGCAGTTTGAGTCTCAGACCCAGCAGCTTGGAAATCACACTGGTGCATCTGTGTGCGTGCTTAAGTTCCCAAGAGGAGAATGAAGAAGGAATTGTGATATGACCATACCCCTTGGGGAGGTGATTTCTCACTTTCACTCTGGCAAATGCTTAGGCCCTATAGCAAAAAAAAAATAAATAAAAGTATTGGATGGATGGATGATTATGTCCAGATCTCTACTATTCCAGTCTGCGTCTCTAGATACGGGCTTCCATGTCAGTGTCTATTTAAAAGGTGACAGTCATTGCTTGGGCAATTCAGGGTACAACAGAGCTACTTCTCTGGATCTAGGTTGTGTACTTATAAGTCTTATAATGGCAATACTTCTTTTTTTGACTAGGTTACACTATACAATTTTGGGGAAGAATTCTGATGTCCTTGTCGAAGAAACTGGAAAAACCCGAGAAAAAACGAGTCTTTGCTGGATTTGAACTCATAACCTCAATATCCCTGAAGAAAAAGTTAATAATTGACTTACTCTAGCTAGTTGCTAATATGCTTTTTCTTTTTCTTTCTTTTTTTTTTTTTTTGAGAGACTTTTGCTATAGGGCATGTGTGCTCACCAGAAAGACAGAGAGAGACAGAGACAGAAAGCAAAAAATCGCCCCTAAGGGGGGATGGCCACGCCACAATCCCTTCTCCATTCTCTTCCTGGGTTCTTGGGCATGCAGACCCATGTACTCTGCGTGAGTTTAAGTCATCGAGTCTGGGAATCAAACCGTGGTTAACTACGTGGGAGTAGTTACACCAGCTGCTGGTCCCACTAATATGCTTTTTCTAACTTGGCTATTCATACATACACTCAAGATATATTTCCTGGTCACCTATGCTGCACAAGCACCGTGTGCGAGGCATTAATGGAGACATACAAACACAATGAAGGGGAGCCTGTCCTGAAGGTTCTCACTGTTGTGGTGACCCACAGAAGTGACTGCAATACTAAGACATGGTGAATGCCACGGGAGAGACAGTCATCGTTTCTCGTTATTCATTTGAGAGGAAAGCAAGACCTGGACCTTCAAGAAAGATTCGGATGTCTTGAGGGCCAGCCAGTAGCATGGAGGTTAAGGTGGCTGGATCCCACGTGGCTAACTGCTCAGTTCAAGTCCTGGACCTGTGGGGCTTGAAAAATGCTGTGTGTGTGAGCGTGTGTGCATGCATGCTCGTGTGCACGCATTCCCATGATCCCAAGAAGAGAATGGAGAAAAAGATACTGTGGCTTGACCATTCTCCCAGGGGGTGCTTTGACACCCTCCCTTTCTTACTCTTTCTCTGCCTCTGGCAAGTGCGTGATCCTGGAAACGAAGCCAAAAATTAGGACATCGTGAAATGGCCTGCTGCCTTATGCTGGAACACATGGGAAGAGCCTGAAGTTTCCCTGTACACAATGGGCATGCACAAGATCCTGGCTGACTGAGCTGCAGGTGGACTGTGGCATGACAACCCTGATGGAAGTACCCTTTACCCCATCTCTTGTGAAAGAAATAAACTCGAAACAAATGAAAGAAAAGAAATGGCCCAGGATCTAGGCAAAAAGAAATGCTTAAGCAAGAGAATGGGTTTGATAAGCATAAGAAATAGCGATAGGTGGCCCGGTGACTAAGGGAGCCAGATCCCACACACCAGCCACACATACACTGTAGAAAGGTCAGAGCTGCTCAAAGTATGTGACCAGGAACATCATCAGTTCTGTGCTTTCAGGCAGTCTATCTAGTGGCTGTGAATAAAGGATGCACATGCAGACAATCTGGGACCAAGAAACACAGTGTAGGCGAGGGTGATAACCCAGCCAGCATAAAACAGGCTTGAGTAAATGGAGAAGCAGTTAGAAAGGAGAGGAGTAACAAAGATGGTGATTAAAATCTGGCGATTAGTTGAAAGGGCCCTGCAGAACGATGCAAGGAAAGAGCTGGCAGTGGTGGTTGATTTTTTTTTTTAAAGCCCGGGGTCCGGGGTTGGCCCTCAGCACAGAAACAGAGCTCCTGGGGATTGAAGAGTATGCTTGAAAGGCATTTCCAAGTGCACATTTTGGGTGGGGAGGCCTGCACACAGAGGTGGTCATGACCCTGTGTGAGGGAAGGGAGGGGAGAGGGTTTAGAGAAGAGACAATAAAATGTGAAAAGGAGTATTAGGAAATATCCTTGAGGTCCTTCAAGGTCAAGGGGGAGGAATGAGGGAAAGTAGAAAATGGTCCAAAAAAATCTAAAGAGAAATGTTGTCACCTGAGATGCAGACCATAAATTAAGCTGGTATTTGATATTCATCATTCATCTCAGATATTCAGTTTAGAATAGCTAGAATGAATAGAAAACATCACCAAAGAATAGAAGGTACTTTTTTAGCAAACAATGAAAAATGTACAAGTTACTCTGTCCCAAAATGCTTTGTCAATTAACCATCCCCCAGCAACCCCAGAGAGGCTGGCTTCAGGTGCTTTCTACCTGCAGCCCTTTGTGGACAACCGACTGATCTGCTCTTCCTCAACAGCAGCTAGGACACTGCGGTGCAGGAAGGTTAGCCACAGATGTTCAAGTCTGTACTTGGCACAAGCAAATTTTATTGTGTGCGTGCAAGAATGTGTATGAAGAGGGAGGGAGAGTGTGGGGAAAAAAATCAGACAAGTCTTCCAGAAATGTAGAATCTTAGTAACTGAATCGAAATTATGTGCTGGGTTCATATATAATGAGAAAAATCTGTGCTTGCATTTCTTCTGTCTTCATGTTTTCCTCATTTTCAGCTATTCTTGAGTTGTGTTGTTCCCAAAGCGGGGTGGGTACTATGTAAAGCACAGAAATGTTTCTTTAGATGTATCTTTCAAGAGGATCCTTCAAGCAAATGCCTAGAATGGAAAGAATTCAAATCGTCTATTACAATTAGAACCCTTTAAATGACTGCTTTAGAACACCCCCTTTGCCCGAAAAACAGGTCTTATTTTCACCATGGAGACCTCAGGTTCTCTTAATTGGGAATATTATTTTGAGGGAAATGTCTAATTTTAAAATCAGAGGGACCAGCAGATGGCGTAATGGTTACATTGCTGGACTCCCACAGTCGACTGTGGTTCAGGACCCGGACCTGGTGGCTTAAAAACTCAAGGGCGGAAGGGACCGGCAGATGGCGTAATGGTTAGGTGGCTGGCCACCAACAGAGTCCACCCGGTTTGAGTCCCTGACCGTCCACTCCGTGTGCCTGCCTGCCCAAAATCCTGAAAGGAGACTGGAGGAGCAGGGCCTGGCGCGGCCATCAGCCCTGGGGGGTGATTTCTCGCTTTCTGTCTCTGTGTCTCTCCAGGGAGCGCACGTGCCCTCTAGCAAAAGTCTCTCTAAAAACAAGCAGTAAACCAAAATCGGAACTTGGAATGCCGGCTCCCCGTCACGCCACTGCCCAGCCTCGCTCAGACTAGCCTTGGTCAGACCATACTTACTGCACCACGTCCCTAACGCTCGATTTCCCTTCCTCGGCCTGGCCCTCCGGCGGGGGCGACCCGTCCCCAG
>NW_006160107.1:1080811-1084564 GCF_000334495.1 Tupaia belangeri chinensis | reverse complement strand
CTTCGGCCCCGGCCTCCCGAGCAGTGTCCCCGCCCCGGACCAGGAGCGAGGGGAGACCATGGCCACACGCTCTCAGGCTGGAGCCCGCCTGCCGCCCTCAAGAACCTCCTAGCGATGGGGACTCCCGGAGCGCCTCCCAGCTGTCGGGAGAAAGGTGACGTTGGAGGCTTGATCGTCCCTGGTCTGCTCCATCCTCTGCCTTGTCGCCTGCAAGCGCAGGCACCTGCCACCGCGCATTTTTGTGAAACGGTGGCTAGGGGTGGTCAGCCGCCAGTGTCCCATTGCTGCCGTCCCCCCTCCCGGACTAATTTAACCTCCCCCAACTGCGGGCTTATTCAGACCTTCTCTCAGATTTTGTGAGTTAAACGCACGGCCGACCGCAGTTTTGTCAGCTCCCAAACGACCTGCTTTCTCTTATCCTTCGTTCGAGGCTCTGAGATGTAAGCTGAAGACCACCGCTTCCCAGTCGTGCTCCGCGGTGTCCTGGTAGCCAGGGCCTTTGCCGCGGGCTTGGTGATTAAGTGGAGATCGGGGAACCCGCCATCTTCTGGGCCGCAGTGCATGCAGTCTAGCCCCGAAGGGTGAGAGGTCCTGCTTCTCTGGAAGACAGCCAGCGCTCTCCTCCAAAGTTGGATGCCTTGAGGGTGGGGATAGGGAGGAGTTGGGGGAGAAAGAGCAAAGAATTCATTTTGCCTTCGGAGCAGTTTCTGTTAGTCCCTTCTCCCCAACAGGTAAGGAGGTTTGGTAAACTTTCATGGTTTAGTTTGCTTAGATTTTGCTGTAAGGCTGAGCCTTGGAGAGAAGACCGAGCGTAAGACACGCCACACACACACACACACACCGTGGGGTGGGCGGGGATGGCCTCATTGCAACCCCGGCTCCTCCATTTACCTCTCCTCTCAGGGTTTTGGGCACAGATGCCTGGTGAGATTTTCAAGCAACCAGATCGGGCCTCAACTGCATAGTCAGTTATGTGGGATCCAGCGCCTTACCCATCACATCACCTGCTGGCACAGGTTTTTTAGAAGGTACTGCTTTAACTGTATCTTAGGTTCCCAAGTATTAGAGAAAAAGTGAGTCCCACTGAGAATCTCATTTCCACTTGCAAGTGGCTTTAGGAAATTCCTCTAGCTCCCATCAGCTGGTTCTGGGGCAGGTCCATCTGTGGCTGTCAAACCTGTGGCAGAGTCTAGTTTTAAGACTCACCTGCATTGGCTCCAGGTGGTTGAGGGCTCACTGTGGACCTGGCACTCCTAGTCACTTCACCTTAAAACAGGTGTCGGCTGACTTAGGGGCTCAGGCAGTGAAGGGGCTGGATAACTTGCCAGGTCTTGCTTCTAAGTATCAGCTCCAGGGTTCACCTTAGTACTGCTGTTTCCAAAACTCGGGCTGAACCCCTGTTAAACTTCCTCCAGACACAGGACACTGACAGCTTCGTCTGAGTAGGTATGTCAGGGCCAAGCGGATCAGCATCCAGGGTGGGCTGGGACAGCTCCACCAAGTGCAGTGACTTCCGCCTGTAATCCCACCACTGAAAGGCTCAGGCGGGGCATCAGTCGTTCCTAGGCAACAGAGAGAGACCCTGTCTCTAGAAAAATATAGAAGAACAAAACCGTTTTCAGGAGGCTCAAATTAGTCTAGATTGACAGCTCTAGCCCCCTGGAATGCAGCCAGTTGGCCTGATGGATCTGTTCTGCGAGCAGGTTTCTGAGGTACAGCTGATAAAGATAATGGTGTCATCTTGAGTGGGCAGGAGGGAGGGAAATGGGGAAGCAGAAATCATTCTGCCGTACTTGTTGCATGGAGTGGATGCCTGTTCCGTAAAGGTCCTGCTCTTTGACCTTGGGAGGTCATTGCAGAAGAATCAAGACAGTACATGTTCCAGCGATGGGCCAGACCATAAATTCTCTGGAAGAAGCCTCAGGAGTAAGAGGTGACCCCAAGTCTGGTGAAGAGAAGGGTAGGGTCCTGGTTCAGAAGCCCGGTTTATAGTGAATTAAAGGCTGCGTGCACAGCCCTTGCTAGGTCAGAATGAGCTGGGAATAAGGAAGACGGACAGCTGAAAAGCACTTGCTCAGCAGAGGCCTGGAGGATCAGGCTCTGCAGGCACTGGCCCTGAGCCCAGGGGGAGGGAAGGGACAGGACCGAAGGGACAGGACACGAGTGAACAGATGACCAAGTGAACAAACGTACAAAAGGGGGAGTAGGTATCCCTTTCTTAAAAGTGACAGTCTAGATGAATGTCATCATTTCAAACTTTTGCTGATTAGATGGTTTCAGTAGGACCCTTAGACCAACAGAAACTTGAAAGTTGCTTTTTTTTCTTGGTAGAATGGTTATGGTGGTTGTTGGTTGTTGGGGTTTCCGACTCCCCCCCCCCACCTTTTTGCCAATAACTGGTTTCTTCTCACTGTAAGTGGTTTAGTGTTCTTTACTTCCCACATTCCGTCTCCTTTGTCCTGGTACTTGGGTCAGTCCTTAGCCTATTCGAGAACATTTTATTATGAGTGCTTTTGAATATGATCTGTGTCCAGGCTTTAGTAAACCTAGGGAGAATTCTAGAACAGTTATCTAATGAAACCTTGTTTCTTAAGTCCTGATTGAGCTACTGGGAGGAAACCCCCAGACAATAGCCGCATTCTTAGCTAGAGCAGTCGTGCACTTTGCAAATACTGTCTGTGGAAACAGTTTGCTCTCCTTATCAATTCCAGGCTGTGAATGGGGAGACATGTTGTGGAATCCGCTTCCCCCATGCCATTAATTAAACTGAGCAGCTGCCTCTGTAAATGAAGTCATTGAAAATACATGTCCAGATTGAACTGAAAAGATCATTTTCATTTGCGCTGGATTTCTAACTAGAAAAGCACATTCAAGTTGCTCAGAAGTAGAAATACTGACATTCGGGAATGAATGGTATTTTGTGACACACTTAACTTTTCCTGGTGCTGGTTTCTATTACCAAATTCAAGCTTCTGAATACGTTCTCTTGTTGTAGATACACCCGAAATCTTGTGGATCAAGGAAATGGAAAATTTAACCTGATGATTCTCTGTTGGGGTGAAGGACATGGCAGGTAAGATGACTATTCATCCACACACACTCATTAAAATGTCTGCTCAGGCAAAGGCAAACTACTGGGTCGGGGTAGCCACATGTCTTCCGAGTGCTCACAGATCTTAATTTGCTAATTATTTGTTCATGATGTCTCCTCGTACAACAGAAGTTCTCACGAGAATTAGCACAGGGGGGTTCAGGCTCAGTGTGTGCGTATTAAAATCAGTCCCCCAAAGAGTCGTGAATCAAAGGTGAGTGGTCCTTAGCTTAACCTCTCTGTTCTGTGCGGCTAAGTTTTGACCTTCCTGGTGTTTGAGATATGTAAACAACTGTGAGACCAAAGACCAAAGTGTTAAGATTTGGAGCTAGAAAAGCATTTCACAAATTCAGGAAATTTTCTTTTTACTTGTTTAGTTTCTTTAGCTGGAAGGCAACTTTTAAACTGATACTAATTCATTGAAATTTGGTTTCTTACCTCTAGTTTTTACATTTGCCAGTCTTATTACCAACTGAATATTGTTATCTTTTAAAACAGTCTTCTGTCCTTTGAGAATGGTGAAAATAATAATCCAGACCCATTTTTTTTTTTTTGAGAGATTTTTATTGTAGGGCGCGTGCGCTCGCCAGACAGACAGAGAGAGACATAGAGACAGAAAGCGAGAAATCACCCCCCGGGGGGATAGTCACGCCGCCATCCCT
>NW_006160107.1:1054342-1080351 GCF_000334495.1 Tupaia belangeri chinensis | reverse complement strand
CCAGACAGACAGAGAGAGACATAGAGACAGAAAGCGAGAAATCACCCCCCAGTGGGGATGGTCACGCCGCAATCCCTTCTCCTCCATTCTCCTCTCGGGATCTTGGGCACGCACGCACACGTGCCCGACGTGAGTTTTAAGCCACCGGGTCCGGGACACGAACCGCGGTCGACTATGTGGGAGTCCAGCGACATAGCCATTACGCTAACTGCTGGTTCCCTCCAGACCCATTTTTGATGGGGAAAAGGAAACGCCAGTTTATAAGGAGTTAGAAGGCTAGGCCTGTAAAGCATGTTCATTTAATCCTAGAATAAAGTTTTCATTCATCTCTCACTATATTTTGAAAGCAGGTTATATGTCAGGAGTAGGACTAGGCTCTGTGGATTTAGAAAACTAGTTCTTATGGTACATACATAAATTAATAGTAGAAAGTGTATGAAATACCAAAACATATATAGGTTCATAATACTTTAACCAACCCGATAGCTGCTACTACTCCTTCATACACTTAAATATGCTTACTGAAGGGTTACATGAAGAAATCCTTTCTTTCCCCACTCCAGTTTTCTTCTCCCACGAACAATGGTTGGTAATCACGAGAATCCTCAATCTACAAAGGGTTACCATTGTACAGAATATACTTTAATTTTAAGATGGTAACGCACATACACTTGCCTTCCTCCTCCCCGAAGGAAGGAGGAGAACCTGGGGGGAAACAGTAGGAGTGAAGTGAGCGTCTCAGGGCGTTGCAGTTACTATAGACGGCCATCTGTATCCTTCCTGAAACTTCTCTAATGTGCTTTCATCACCGAATTCTGGTCTACCTTAAGTGAGTTATTAAAAACTGTATTGGGGGAAGATAAAAGGTTGTGTTTGTCTTCTTGCTAGCAAAGTAGCAGTATAAGGCTAAAAAGGAGCGGTTTCTTAGAGGCACACAGCAAAACTACCCTTCTCTGCATTGGTACAGACAGTGCATTGCTGTTTGTCTTGAACGATGAGGAGCTATAAGCTGATGACCATTTAAGAACCCATCTGAAGCGTATATTAGCCAGGAGACAGCCTGCTGATGGGTGCAGCACCCAGCCTGGGCGGACTGTTAGGCAGGCGTGGGCACCAGACTCCCTGCTGAGTTCGCTGTCCTTCTGTGCACACGCAGCAGTATTCATGACCACACGGACTCCCACTGCTTCCTGAAGATGCTGCAGGGAAACCTGAAGGAGACGTTGTTTGCCTGGCCTGACAAAAAAGCCAATGAGATGACCAAGAAGTCCGAAAGAATCTTGAGGGAAAACCAGTGTGCCTACATCAACGGTAACACCAGCTCCTCTTTCTAAGGGCAAGTGGGAAAAACCGTGAACACCTGTCTGACATGGGGGTTACTGACATGGATCATGAAGGCAGGGCTAACTGCTTGGGAAATAACCGCAGCAGGTTTTGTTTAAGCCTTTGCACCTGGGTTGGAACCACTTATCCAAAACACGTAAACAGATTAGCATCCACCAAAAAGTCATTCACCTGCCAAGACTTGGCGCTATTAGAATTGAAGATGAATTTGCATGACTACAAGAGTTAGGTCTGGAAGTGATTAAGAATGTTAGCTAGACTGTTTTTCCAAAATGCATATAGCATCCCTAAGAGAGTATCCTTGAGGGAAATCTACAAAACACATTACTCTGCAGTAATTTATAGGTATCTTACGAAGAATTCATTCTTTCCCCTACATGTGGCTTGGGATAGCAAAATGCTTTTCAGGAGAGGCAGTGATTAATGTCTGTATTCCAAAAGGATATAGTAATGTCCCGAAAAGCTCATTAAAACTTAAAGTTCAGTATTGGCCTTGATACTCAGTGCAGAGCGTCAGTTTAGGTATGCAAGTCACTTACAAAGGTCGGATTGTACGGAAAGTTCATTCTCCTCTACATTAAACATAAGGGTGTTCTCTAGCAGGAAACTCCTTCATTTGCTCAGGAATTTGAGGGTTGCTCTGTAAGGCACACCAGGTTTCTAGAACAAGTTTGCTGCCTGTACCATTCATGACAGAGCCAGAAGGCTGTCAGAATAACTTCTTTCAGCTGGAGTCAGGGTCTATGTGACAGCAGATGAGATCTTAAAGAATGTGCAAGTCCCCCCCCCTTTTTTTTAAAGAGATTTTTCCTATAGAGCACATGTGCTCACCAGAGAGGAGAGAGAGAGAAAGCAAGAAATCACTCCCTAGGGGGATGGCCACATGCCATCTATTCTCCATTCTCCCCTTGAGATTTTGAGCACACATGCATATGCGCCTGGCATGAGTTCAAAGCCACCGGATTCAGGACCCAAAATGCGGCTGATACATGGGAGTCTGGCGACGTAACCGTGACGCCGTCTGCTGATCCCAGTATGTGAGCTTTTTCAAGGATCGCCAAGATGCAAGCCTGTGGAAGCCACCGTGGGGAGATGGGGAGATGCAGGCTGGGCTTCTGCCATCGTGTGAGCATGACGAACCCATGTTAGCGCTGCAGCAGCTGCCTGCTCCGCTGAGCTGTTCTGATTTTTTTCCCCATAGATGTTTCAAATTCTGGTTTTTATGTGAAATTTCGCCAGTCAGTACAATAGTGGATGGAATCTGCTAAATATTTCTGTAGACTAATTACTCAAGATAAAAGTCACAAATTTTCTACCTCTGATTTTTATAGATACAGGAATAAGGATAGAGGTGAATAGTGATGACAGGGAAGGATGTTTCAAGTCCAGGGGCAAGCAAAAATGAAGGCACAGTTGTTGTAACAAAACAAAGGAAACTTTTGAGGAACTGGGGGGCGGGAAGAAGAAGGGGCATGAACAGGGAGTGGCAGTCAGGTTGAATGAGATCAGGACACCTGGACCTTCAAGACCAGCTTATAGTGAGAGCTTTCTTGGTCAGCAGGTCATAACTGATTTGTTAGCAGCATGGACCCTCGGGTGGAGGGAAGAGTTGGGGCAAGGGTACCAAGCTGCCTCTTTTTTTTTTTTTTTTTTGGTAATTTTCTCAGTCTTCATGGTGAATTTTTCTAGGCCAGCCATTTTCTCTTCTATGTCTGAGATTCTATTTTTCGTATGATCTAATCTGCTTTTAATACTTTCAAGGGAGATTTTGACTTCTTGTTTTATAGCCGTCATCTCTAACAGGTCCCTATGATTCTTTGGGTCCGGGACACGAACCGCGGTCGACTACGTGGGAGTCCAGCGACATAGCCATTATGCTAACTGCTGGTTCCCCCAAGCTGCCTCTTAAAGGACAAAAGAACAGGCCTGCACCTAATTGGCCTAAACATACCAGGAAACGTTCAGTACTACTGGGACAGATACTCCATGCACATAAAAGGAAAGGAGGCAAAGATCAAAATATAATCACGATACTGTGGTTACTTATTTATTTTTTTGGTGAGGTTTTTGCTACAGGGTGCATGCTATCACCAGAAAGAGAGAGAGAGAGAAAGCAAGAATTCACCTCCCAGGGGGGATGGCCACGCCAAATCCCTTCTCCTCCATGCTCTTCTCGGGATCTTGGGCACGCATGCACACGTGCCTGGTGTGCGTTTAAGCCACCAGGTCTGGGACTCGAACCAGGTCGACTAAATGGGAGTCCAACAACATAGCCATTATGCCAACTGCTGGTCCCAATCCTGTGGTCATTAATAATAAAGATCATATATGAGCCCAGGGGCTTCTCTAAGGGATGGGTGATCTGTGCTTTGCAGGGTCCTTACAGGATCATCTAGTTCACATCGGATGGCATGTGCACCTGCAGTTGGAGAAACATAATTGTTTGTATAAAGGGCAGCCAGTTCTTAGAATGTCGAACATTTGTTCAAAATTGTGCTTAAGCCGGTGTCTTGTGAAAGTAATAAGCCATAGGATCACAGAGTTTACAGATCTGAGAATTGGGCCCCATGTTTAGCAATGAGGAACACTGAAGATTATAAAGTTGTGACTTGTTCAACGATAACCTCATGAGGCACTGGGACTAGAATGTATGCCTTCTGCTTCTAGGCTTTAGTTTTTTTTTTTTTTTTTCTTCTTCTTCTTTTTTTGGAAAAGTTTTTGCTATAGAGCACGTGTGTGCACCAGAAAGAGAGAGACGGAGACAGAAAGTGAGAAATCACTGCCCCTGGAGGGGATGACCACACCGCAGTCACTTCTCTTCCATTCTCCTCTTGGGATCTTGGGCATGCACGCACATGTGCCCGGCGTGAGTTTAAGCTGCCGGGTCCAGGACTCGAACCGTGGTCCACTATGTGGGAGTCCAGTGACATAGCTATTACACTAACTGCTGGTCTCTAGGCTTTAGTTTTTATTATATTCACTTGTGGAGCTAGATCATTAAGCATTAGGTAAACCAGCCACACTGTCTAGAGGTTAAGGGAGATTGGCAACTTGAAAAACACACTGGGCGTATGTGTGTTCATGCCCTAAACCCTAACAGGGTAGAGAAACGAAGAAGGGACTCTGGTGTGACCATACTTCACTAGAGTCTTTTGTCTTCCTTCCATCTCTGTGGCAAGAACAAACTCCCTATGGCAATTAAAAAGCATAGGGGCAGGATCATCAGATGGCGTAATGGTCATGTCACTGGATTCTCACGTAGTCGACCATGGTTCAAGTCCTGGATCCAGTGGCTTAAAATTCATGCTAGGTGCATGTGCATGCATGCCCAAAATACCAAGAAAAGAATGGAGGAGAAGGGATTGTGGCATGGCCATCCCTCCTGGAAGGGTGATTTCTTGCTTTCTGTCTGTCTCTCTGGTGAGTGCATGTGCCCTGTAGTAAAACTCTTTAAAGGGGGTGGGGGGGTGGAGGCAAAAGGCCACATTGGGTACCTGCATTAATTACCCTGATTTCCTGCCTTGATTAATCCCTCAAACTCTTCCCTGATTGAATAAATTTCTTCTCACTGCATTAAAAAAACAAAACAAAAACTTAAAATGAATCTTTTTTTTTTAAACCCTCTTGAAGCCATCTCTCCCAGGGCCTTTGAGAGCTTCAGCAAAGATGAGTGTATGCAGAGGCCAGGGCTCAGCTGTCATCTGAGGATCGCTCTTACGTCATCCTGACCCTTCCCCTCATTCTCTCCTGCGGTTGGATCCCGTGTCTGCTGACCTTGTGTTTTCTCTCTTGGCTTGTGTCCTGGTTCTGCTTGAGCACGTTCTCCATTGGCTCTATGGATTCATGGAAGGTACATTTTTGAGACCTCATGTATCTAAAAACCTTCGTGTTCCACGGTTGCAACTTGATTGATAGTTTAACTGGCTATGGGTTATGACCTGGCCAACACCTCCCCTCAAACATCATCTTTGCCTTTTGTTCTTTGGATGCCTGGTGCCATTCTGGGTCCTGAATCTGTGGAAACTACTTTATTTCTGGACACTTTGGAGATCATCTCTTGTTTTCTGCTGTCTGTCTCCAGTATCAAGATTTCTTAGCGCTGTATCTTGTTTGATGACTTATTCATTATGTTAGAAACTCAGCATTCTTTTTCTCTGGAAATTTGTGTCCTTCAATTGGTCTAGAGGTTAAGGGAGATTGGCAACTTGAAAAACACACTGGGCGTATGTGTGTTCATGCCCTAAACCCTAACAGGGTAGAGAAACGAAGAAGGGACTCTGGTGTGACCATACTTCACTAGAGTCTTTTGTCTTCCTTCCATCTCTGTGGCAAGAACAAACTCCCTATGGCAATTAAAAAGCATAGGGGCAGGATCATCAGATGGCGTAATGGTCATGTCACTGGATTCTCACGTAGTCGACCATGGTTCAAGTCCTGGATCCAGTGGCTTAAAATTCATGCTAGGTGCATGTGCATGCATGCCCAAAATACCAAGAAAAGAATGGAGGAGAAGGGATTGTGGCATGGCCATCCCTCCTGGAAGGGTGATTTCTTGCTTTCTGTCTGTCTCTCTGGTGAGTGCATGTGCCCTGTAGTAAAACTCTTTAAAGGGGGTGGGGGGGTGGAGGCAAAAGGCCACATTGGGTACCTGCATTAATTACCCTGATTTCCTGCCTTGATTAATCCCTCAAACTCTTCCCTGATTGAATAAATTTCTTCTCACTGCATTAAAAAAACAAAACAAAAACTTAAAATGAATCTTTTTTTTTTAAACCCTCTTGAAGCCATCTCTCCCAGGGCCTTTGAGAGCTTCAGCAAAGATGAGTGTATGCAGAGGCCAGGGCTCAGCTGTCATCTGAGGATCGCTCTTACGTCATCCTGACCCTTCCCCTCATTCTCTCCTGCGGTTGGATCCCGTGTCTGCTGACCTTGTGTTTTCTCTCTTGGCTTGTGTCCTGGTTCTGCTTGAGCACGTTCTCCATTGGCTCTATGGATTCATGGAAGGTACATTTTTGAGACCTCATGTATCTAAAAACCTTCGTGTTCCACGGTTGCAACTTGATTGATAGTTTAACTGGCTATGGGTTATGACCTGGCCAACACCTCCCCTCAAACATCATCTTTGCCTTTTGTTCTTTGGATGCCTGGTGCCATTCTGGGTCCTGAATCTGTGGAAACTACTTTATTTCTGGACACTTTGGAGATCATCTCTTGTTTTCTGCTGTCTGTCTCCAGTATCAAGATTTCTTAGCGCTGTATCTTGTTTGATGACTTATTCATTATGTTAGAAACTCAGCATTCTTTTTCTCTGGAAATTTGTGTCCTTCAATTGAAGAAAATATTCTCAGGTTATTTCTTTGACTTTTGTGTTGTCGTCATTGTTCTGTTTCTGAACCTCCTGCTGAGATACCAAGCTTCCTGAACTATTCTTCCGACTTTCTCCTCTTTCTCTTTCTATTGCTGTCCTTTTGTTCTTTGAGTCTTCCTACCTATTCTGTTAGCTTTTAAAGGTACCCATCCAAGATCTTATTTCTAGAAGGTCTCAGTTTCATGATCTTCTCTGTGGTGTTTTCTCCTATTCTTCTGAGGGCATCAGTACTTGGCCTCTTAGAAGTTTGTTCCAGGTTGCCTTTTTCAGACTGGTCCACCCCTGTCCTTCCTTGCTCAACTGTCTGGCGGCTGTGGCTGGGTACTCGTATCTAAAAACCAGGGTAGTTTTGAACCTGAGTCGGGCTTGTCAACTGGATTTTATTCTAAAATAATCTGGCAGGGCCTTTTCCCGAAACTCCAAATGACAACATTTTTAGCCTTGAGTCAATTGGACTCCATGAGAAGTGGCTTTCCATCTTCTGGAAGAGCAAAAATTCTGTCCAGCAGTGTTCTGGCAGCGAGGTGGTGACTCAGCATGGACCATGCAAATTTTTGCTTAATTCACCTGGGTTTCATCTTCTGCCTACCTCAAAGTTCATCTTTTATACTCTTTATCTGGAAACTAGATCTCAGTCTTCTCTTGTAGAAAAAGAGAATTGTAGAAAGTAGTTTAGGACTCTAGTTTCTAAATTGGCTTTCAGCCAGTTCTTGTATTTTTATCCCCATGTTCACCCTCTTTTCAGAAGTATCTGGGCTGCCAATTCCTGAGCTGTTTGGGAATTTCAAGATATAAATCAGGTTGTTTCTTGGCCTTCCTCACAAATGGCTCAGGATCTAGCATTCTTTGCTCCCTAAAACCATCCATCTACTTCCCAGTTTTCAAATTTTTATTCTCTTTTTATGTTTTTGTGTGTGTGTGCGTGTGTGCTTGCAGGCAGGCAGGTGCGTGCGTGTGTGTGTGTTGACATCCTTTTTATTTTACTACAGCTGAAGGGAGTCTTCAGTAAGGAGCAGAGGCTGATGCATGTGTGTGGCTTACTATCTTTAGTTAATAGTTCAATTCTAACTAATTTTTATTAATTCCACTTGCATCAAAATTGACTTGTGGGCTAACTGTGGCTCAAGTCCTAGACTTAGTGGCGTGAAATTCATGCTAGTTGCATGTGCCTATGTGCCCAAGATCCCAGGAGGAGAGTGGAGAAGGAATTACAGCATGGGCATCCCTTCCGAGGGATGATCTCTCACTTTGCCTCTCACTATCTCTGTCTCTCTCAGGCTAGCATACGTGCCCTAAGACGAAAATCTCTTTAAAAAATTTTTTTTTCTTATTCGTGATCTTCTGCGGTTAGCAGAATTTCTATTGAAAGTGGTCTCCTAAGCTCCAGCATGTATTCCCTGTCAAACATTGTTCAGATTCTATCGGCTTGCATCGAGTGGAGAACATCAGCCACACGGAGCCCGCTGTGAGCCTTCACCTGTACAGTCCGCCCTTTGACTCCTGCCATACTTTTGATCAAAGGACGGGACATAAAAACAAAGTCACCATGACATTCCACAGCAAATTTGGAACCAGGACTCCACTAGTAAGTATAATTTCTTTCTCCTTTGGCTTTAATACTTTGTAGATTGGCAACATACATTGTTTTGTTGTTGCTCTAAATATTACTTGACTATCTTAATTTTTCAGTATTCCTAAACTGAAGAAAGAGATGAACTGTAATTCAAGGGGAAGGCCCCATATACTTAATTGTTTTCTTTTAAGTTTGCAGACTATATTTTGAGTTTACTTAAAAAATCCATTAAATTAGTTTCAAAGAATTGTTAATTGAGAAATTTCCAAATGAATACTTATTCCTTAAAATGTTTTATCTTCACTTATTTGGGAAGTAAAAAGTGAAGACTATATATAATACTACTGCTTTGACTTACTGTTCGTATGTCTGATTTGCTGGGACAACTCAAATCAGCTGCATAGTTAACCTTTCTAAAGCTGAGACCCCATTCTGATGATATATAACTAATGAAAATTGTCTGGTTTGGTGCCTGTGTTCTTATTTGAGTTGTGATATTTAGACAACAAATAATTGGGAGTAGACTACACTCAGTATATGTTCCTACCTGAGAGATAGCCATTTCCACCTCAAAGTCAACCCACATGAACATGGTGTGTGTCTTCTACCTCTGGTGAAGTCAACTAGCCATTTAGAAGGCTGGTTTTTATTTATTGACAGTAATTGGAATGTCCAGAAATAGGCAATGCATGAAAAGAGACCTAAAATAATCCCCATGAATCTTAGGAAAGCACAGGCTTTGAGAAGCTGGGGAAGAATCTTCTCAAGTTATTGCTTCATCTTTGTCTTACACATTTCAACCTAAAATATTATCACAGGAACAAAAGGAAAGGAGTCCGTTGCCAAAGCTGACTGTTCAGACACTGCTGGAAAAGCAGCGCAGAACAAGCTCAGATGTCCTGTGTAAAGATTCTTACGGAGCTTTCCCCCCTTTCTTACAGACCACTTCAGGTTCACTGGAGAACAACTAAGGAGCAACAGACCCGCAGAGGTTTTCCGTTCAGGTGTGCTGCACGTCTGTCTTGGACAGGGAGGCCTTCCATCGTGTGCTCTTCCGTAACTAGATAGGCCCATACCTAGAGCTACAGTAAAGCAGATGCCGGTTGTCAGGCGTTAAGTAAGCACATTCTGCTCTGAGCTGCTGCAAAAGAAAAGCCCACGCACTCACTCTTTTTCAAGGCCAAATCAGCTGCTCGCCGGATTCTGTCCTCTTAATTCCTCTGAAAGTGTTCTGGGAGTATCAGGGGTTTTTTTATAGCTTTTGAAAACACTTTGGTCTCTGAACTGTAATTGTCAGTAGTAAAAACAAGAAACCATAGACATTAAATGCTACCCGGAGAAATAAGTGTAGATCTCTTTAAAATACTTTGTTCTTAATATTTGAAGAAAATTTTTTGAATCAGTGGATTTATTTTTTTTCAATCTTATTTTACAAATTTCTTCTCAATGAGTAATAGAAAAACTTAAGGCATTTTGCCATTTAGTAATGATATGAAGAGCAAAGGATTTAGAAAAGTACGACGTACCCAAACTCACAACAAACCCAAACATTAACTCATGTCTCTGTCCTATGGTTATAGTCAAAGACTTTGTACTGATACCAAAATTGCCAAATAATTTTAATAAAACTGGATTTGAACACAATTTGATGTTGTCTCTCTGAGTAACATGATTAAAAACTATAAAGAGCCAGCCCATAGCACAGGGTTAAGCACTGTCCTTAGGGAACAGCATCTCACATGGCTGACTGCAGCTTGAATCCCAGCCCTGACGACCTGAAAAACATGACCAGCCAGACACGTGTGTTCATAGGCCCAGAGACTGACAGGCTGGAGAAAGGGAGGAAAGGAACTGCAGTGTGACCACGCCCTGCTGGGGATGTTTTCTCTCTGTCCTCCCAGAACTTCCTCTTCCACCCTCCCACTCTTTGGTGAGCTCACCCTCTAGCAATTAAAAAAATTATGTAAATCCTAGTTTTTCAGCTTTAGATGGAGTAACAAAAGTTCTGAAGAAAACTGCCTTTACGATATAAATATGAGAGGCACCAAAAAATGCACTCTGCAGCAACCTGCCTTCCCGTGTTTCACTCGGCCAGAGATGCCAACCTGAGGGCCCCTGGCCCTGGTGTGGCTCTTGGACAGGCTCAGTTTTGCCTGAAAATGTGTATGTGTGTAAATATGAATTGGCTTCCAGCATTTAGAAACGAGATTTTGCAGACAGTGGTGAGGGATTCTAGCTTCTTGAAAACTGGGTGTCTGGAACAAAACTCCGCACTGCATTCTCACTGGTTTCAGCGAGCGAGGCTGCCCCCTCCCCCACACACAGGGCTGGGCCTCCACTCTGCTGCAGCTCCTAGCTCACCTGTGTGCCTTGAGTTACCTACAAAGCTCACCTATGCATTTGAGTTTGCTGCCCTGCTGCAGGCAGTTTTTAGTGGTTCGCTGGAACAATGCCTCCCTTTAATTTCCCAAGGGGATGGGGACAGGATTGGGAGACAAGCAGCATCAGTGGGGTCTTCATGCCGTCATCCTACCAGCCCTGCAGCCAGCCAAGACCAGGGCATGCCCCTGCTCACCCTGTTGAGGTAGACATGGAACACGGACCTGGGTCTTCCCATACAGCCTCCAGCATCACGCAGGACCACCCCTGCTACCCACACCGCCGGGGCTAGGCCCATGTGTGCCCTGATTTGAGCATTACACCACATCTGCATGTATTGAAAAGTCACACTGTACCCCATAAATGTGTACAACTATTACATGTTAATCAAAAACCAGAATTTATCATCTCTAAAAACTTAATTTAAAAACAAAGTCACCTAAAAATTCTATATAGGTTATTGTTTATAGAATTGTGTGCATAGAATTTATATATTTACATGTTGGCTTTCATATTTGAGAAGGAGTTAACATTCAGTGTTTACTATATATTCAACATTAAGTTTTTTTAATGTACTGACAAGATTCTGAAAAACTATCTCAGTGAGTTAGGTTTTGCATTGGTTTGCTGCTGCTGTAACACATTACCTAGTGGCCTAAGTGGGTCAGAAGCCTGACAGTTTGATCATACTCAAATCAAGACATTCTCAGGGCTGCCCTTTTTAGCTTCTGTTAGGTGTTGTGTTCCTGCTTTTTGTTTTTTTCTGCTTCAAGTGACTGCCAGCATCCGTGGCTCCTGCCTATTCCTCCATTTTCTTTCTTTTTTTCTTTTTGGAGAGATTTTTTGCTATAGGGTGTGGGTGTTTGCTGGACAGACAGAGACAGAAAGCAAGAAATCAACTGCCGCCCCCCCTGCCCACCCCAAGCAGGGACAGCCACACCTGCAATCCCTTCTCCTCCACTCTCCTCTTGGGACCTTAGGCATGCATGCACACACATGCACCTGGGCATGAGTTTCAAGCTGCCGGGTCCAGAATTCAAACCATTGTTGGCCACATGGAGTCCATTGTCTTAACCACTATACCGTCTCCTGGCTCGCCTTCCTCCTTTTTCAAAGCCAGCAGTGACAGGTCGGTCCCACATCCCATCTCTCCCACGTACTGTTCATGTGGTTAGATGATATCTCCATTTCAAGGTTGTTCCCCTCCTCGCATTTGTAAAGTCTCTTTGCCACACAAGGTAATGTGTTCATAGGCTCTGGGGGTTGGGAGGTGAGTGCCTTTGACAGGGCATTCTGTCTGTCACGGTCTACTCTCCTGCCCTAATGAGCCATCTCCATCCCGCGTTCAACGTAGATTCTCCCACCCCCAAATTCCCAAAGTGTCTCATCACGTTGTCAACTCAGCATCCAAACATCTTGTCTAAATTGTATACTTTAGGTTTGGGGGAAACTCTTGTTATAATCCATCTAGGACACAATTTCTATGTCTATGTAGACTATTGAGATGATAAGGCAACTTGCCAAAAGTTATCCAGCCAAGATACAGAGCAAGCACTTAGAGCCCGGATTTCATCTCAAGCAACCTTCTTCTAGAATTCATTATGGTTAATGTTAGGCCTTTCAAGTTAAGAGAACCCATTTTCTCGTATCCCATTATATCAAAGTAAGTATAGGATAGTAGTACATTTCATACACATTGTATACTTTAGTGTTGACTGAATAGCACTTTAAACACAAGTCACACCCTAGGTATGACAGTAATGACAAAATGTAAATTTCAGGATCCTTGGGAATGTGAGGCTTAGCCCAAGTGGCCACGCTGCCTGCCTGCCGGCCCTGCCTCTCCCCCCATTCTCCATGACTGCCCTGCTCTGTACTGCCTGTGACAGCATTCACACAAGAGCAGACCTGTCCCTTCTCCGGAGCTCGGCCTTTGCCTGGGTCACAGGGGTGTCTGCACGCAGCAGGTGGCAATGGCAGCAAGCTGAGAAAGAGCTTTGAGAGCTGGAGTCACTCGGTGCTAGAGCATGCACGATGTGAAGGTTAGACCTGAGGCCAGAAGAGGAAGAGGAGCAGACCCTGTAGGGAGACAGGGAGAGGTGGGTGGGCTGCAGACCCCTCAGCACTCAGTCGTGCTCCCTGCCCGCCCTCATCCCACCCTTGTCAGCGAGGGCCTGAGCGTGTGCACTTACTGTCCCCTCTGCCTGTAGTGCCTGTCCCCCACTGCTCACAGGCGGGCTTGTTCTTGCCCTTCAGATTGCAGCTCAGATGCCATCTCCCTAGAGAGGATCTCTCCATCTGTCCTACCTGAAACTGAAATCTCCAACTGAAGCACTGGAGATTGGAGAGGCCAGTTCGAAGCATTTATCTGGAATGTGTCAGTTCTTTTTTCTCTCCTATATTATCTGGACCTTCCTGCTACGATGCAAGCTCCATAAGGATAAAGACGTGTTTCTTTCACTGCTGTATCCTAAGCACTGAGACTATACCTGACACAGAGTAGGTACTCAAGATTCATGAAGTGATGGAAAAACCTCCACCTCCTTACAAGATAATTTTATGTTAATATATGGTCTTTTTTTTTTGGAGAGGTTTTTGCTATAGGGCGCGTGCGCTCACCAGAGAGACAGAGAGACAGAAAGAGAGAAATCACCCACCAGCGGGATGGCCACACAACAATCCTTTCTCCTCCATTCTCCTCTCGGGATCTTGGGCACACACACACTTGCGCCCAGCATGAGTATAAGCCACCAGGTCTGGGACTTGAACCACGGTCAATTACATGGGAGTTCAGCAACATAGCCATTACGCTAACTGCTGGTCCCAATATATGGTCTTTTCTGTGTGCCACCAAATTGAACATGCCAGGTCGCTGTTAAGTGTCAGAACCCCAAGGATCATATCCTAGCCCACTGACTTCTTCCCTGAACCCCACATCAGACACTTGCCTTTTGGTGTGGGCCGTTAACCATGTACTGCGGCGAACTTGGTGATGAATGAAAAGGCTTTGTGTATCCCGTGGGAGAGCACAGCATGGATTATTCTATTTAGCAATGGTGCTTAGCTTTTTTTTGAATCAGGACCTCTTTGAAAATCTCTGAATGCTAAAGAACTTCTCTCCAGAAAGGCTGCATACAATAGAGGAGCATAGGATTTCAGAAAAGATTCACAGACCTGCAGAAGGCCTCTCGGGACCTCGGTTAAAGAGCCCTACCCTAATGAGCCAAGGCTTGTGGGAAACGGTGGCTGTTTGGTGTTGCTTTCTGAGAGTAAGAGGGCATTAGCATGCTGGTCAACGAGTTGACCTTTTAGAGAGTGTAGTGGGATTTCCAGGAAACCCCAGAACATGAGCTACCTGGTCCCAGGCACGTCCGCATGTTTCACAAGACCGTCCCTCTGTTTCTAAAGACATGAAAGACGTTTTACACATTCACAGCTTTAGCCAGTTGGCAGAAACTGCCTTTAGAAAAACGTGTGTGAGAGTGTGAAAAAGCCAGACGGACACACAAGGGCAGACGTGTGAGTCCGCCAAATGAGGTACCAAGAACAGCTCTTTCACAGAAACAGAAGGATCGCGGTTACCAGGAGTGGGGGAGGGAGCTACTGACTATGGGATGGAGTTTGGGTGAGGACGATGGTAAGGTTTGGGGGATGGGTGGTGGAGATGGGTAACAACACTGTGAATGCACTTAATGCCACTGAATTGCTCATTTACAAATGGCTAAAATAAACCTCTTTTCTCACAATAAAAAAAAATCTAAAAATGTGTACATGGGAAAAGGGAGAAAGAGGAGGAATAGATGAGACATACTGATCACAGAAAATGCAAAAGCCGTGAAAGGCAGAGGGTCAAAGTCTTTCCTATTCCCAGACACTCAGTTTCGCTCTCTAGTTTCCTCATGTTTTTCTCTCAATTTTTATGCACAGGGCAGCTTCTGCAATGCATGCTGTGCCCCCACACGGACATCTTTCCGTGTCAGAACACAGGCAGCTCCCTCGCTCTGTGGCAATGACACTTGTGCGGCGTCCCATCGTGTGAAGGTGACGTCGTCCTCTGCTACGCTTTCACTGTATTTCCTCCCTCGACCATCACAGACAACTCTGCAGCAGGTGACCACCTCTGCCGTTTCACAGATACTGGTTGGCATTTTCTTCATTGCAAAACAAACCAGATAACAGGCCCCAGGGAATGGGTAACAGCAAAGGCCACAGCAGCACCGCCGCCCAAGGGCTTCCCTTCAGGGCAGAGCCTGCCGCGGGATGTCCTCATGTTCATTTCGGCCAGCTCCACACTGCCGGTGCTTGGCCTCCTGCAGCCACACCAAGCTCCAGCACTGTCCGGGATTTGATGGCGTCACAGCCAAGAGGGCCGCAGGAAAGCCCATGTGTCACCATAATGGCCAACTTTGAGTCCTACCCACTTTCAACAGGAGAGCTGATGCCTTCCTGACGTGCGTTGTTTTATTCACTGCTTTTCACCGAAAGAGAGGTGACAGCTGTGTGTGATAATTTGAAAATAAGCTCCACATGTTGCATGTAAGGGGCATTTCTTTTCATTTTTGAATAATTCACAATGAGACATAAAGGACTTGAGAGACGCCCCTCAATAGTGTGAGAGGAATTCCAGTACCCCCGTCTCGTAGGGGCGTCTGTACCAGCGTCTCGTAGGTGTGTTAGACATCTGTGTGTTAAGTATTCAGATGCCAGAATGAGTCGTAGGAGATGCGCCTAAAAGAACTTCTGAAGGAGCCGGCATCTGGTGTGGAGGTTAAGGTGCTAAACTCCCACATGGCCAACTATGGCTCGAATCCCAGACCCAGCAGCTTGAAATCATGCTGGGCATGTGTGTGTGTGTGTGTGTGCCCAAGATCCCAACAGGAGAATAGAGAAGGGATTGTGGCATGGCTTTCCCCTCTAGGGAGTGATTTCTCACTTTCCCTCTCGCTCTCTCTTTCTCCAGGAAGCCCACATGCCCTATGGCAAAAGCTAAAAAAAAATAATAAAGGGGGGGAGGGAAGTGCTGGAACAGTTCTTTGTTCATGAGGTATAGAAAATATTACAGAACTAACAAAATCAACTGAAGGTTGATCAGCCTTTGATGTGAAGAGCCCTCCTAGGTATGTCACAACATGAAGAAAAAATGTCATTCCAATGGAGCACGACTCTGCCTCTCCACAAGAGCGGCAGGGTTCTAATGTATTTACACAGGAGTCACATGGCTAATTCGTGTAATTAAGGGTACTCAGGCATCACTAAGACGAGTACTGGAGTGAGGATTTACTCAGAAAGTGAATAGAGGTTGCTCTTTCACCACCGTTTGTGGGTGTTTGGGTCTTCAGGCTCTTTCTGGGCTGGACAGTTGTTCCAGGCCATTTTAAGTTACCTGAGTCCCCATCACCTTCCTCTGGGACCCAAAGCTCCAGTGAGAGCGGAGAGTTCTGACTAGACGCTGATGGACCCATCAGAAGCACCTAAGCCAGCCTTGAGCTGTGGAATGTGCCCCGGAGAAGAACCCCGGGTGCCTTCTGACGCCATGAAGCACATTCCAGGAACGTTCAGGTGCTGTCTTGCAGAGATTCCCCTGGAGCAGAACGTTTCCTGCAGTGGCGCCCAGGCCCAGATCTGGCTTGGAGGACGGGCCTCTCATGGCCTTTCCTCCCATCTGCTCAGAAATGTTAATAAATGGACTTAGTGACTTGACTCTCAGGGTAGCCGTTCCCTTTCCCCTTGAGCAGAAGATCCATCCCAACAGGAGAGGAGACCTGCAGGAGATCGGGGTGGCTCCCTCTGCAGACGGAAAGGAAGGAAGACTTGTTTCCTGCGAGGAAAGAAAAAGTGGTAAAACTGCAATACTTTTTAATCAACAAATGTCCTCAGCTTGAAAGAGAATTAAGAGACATGAGGTTTAAGGGAGTTCAGTTTGAAAGAGACCTGAGAGACGAGCTTTGAGGAGCTCAGAACAAATCAAGAAGTGGATTCAAATGTCCCTGCAGTTGTTGCCTGCATTGTGGATGGGATCCCTCAGAAAACGCTAAAGTAGGGACGGATGGTGACACAGAGTCACTTTAACTTTAAACCTTATTCTTGTTCTTTCCTGCTGGTAAGTGTATGCAGGCTGGTTGAGATTTTGATAACTTCTGAGTTCTGTGACATATTTTTTCTTGCATCTCTTTCTATCTTAATCCCAGTGATTTGGAAGGAATGTGTGGAGTTTGTTGCTGAATGAGTTCAAAGTCCAGCACTGACATGCACTTCCCGCTGGCCCCAGGCAGCTCCAGGAGGTCTCCACTCTGTGTATTTTAGAGGGAAGCCTGAGCTGAAACCCAGCACCAAGCATATCAAGAAGGTACTTTGCAGGAAAAGAATGTAAAGAAAACCCTGGGCAGTCTGGCTAGAGCATAGTCATTAGGACAGAAAATTAGATGTGTACGCAGTGAAAGGAAGTTTTGATATTTTTACTTCTCAGTGGCACATAAGTGTGTCTAGAGGAGCTTTTTAAATTTGATGTGCTTAAGTTTAAAAACCAGCAGCAAGTGAAGAAACTGAGGCAGGCCAGGCGAGCCTGTGGATGCGAATAACAAGGTGCTGACACAGGATCCCACAGCCCCGCAGAGACGGATTCCAGAATTTTAGAACCAAGTTGGTAGATTGGAATTAGCTCTGACGAGAGCATTTATACCCAGGAAGATGGCCAATACTGAAAACCGGGGTGTTTTCTTTCCCCACAAAGCCTGTAGTTATAAATGTTGGTCAGCATATCACCGCATCTGAAATTATTCAGCCAATTCAAGTGAAGACAAGAGTCACTTGGGCTATTTAAATATGTATCCTTTATCTGTTTGTTTTTATTGGACTTGTAAATTTTAAAATTAATTTTTACATGCATACATTTCTTTTTTTATGAGAGAGAGTTAGGCACCCCCAGGAGGTGCTCACACCATGACCTAGCCCAATCTCAGCTGGCCGAGAGCACGGGTTTGTGCGTACACACCCGTGTGCTCTGACCTACCCCAGTCTCAGCTGGCCGAGAGCACGGGCTTGTGTGTACACACCCGTGTGCTCTGAAAGGTCCCGGAACGCAAACCCAGGACTTTTCCCGAGCCATCACTGCTCCACTCCCTGGCCCTGACTTCTAAACTTGATCATTCCATTTGCTTATATAGATATATGTTAATGTCACTTCAGAGAAATAGACTCTTCAAATAAGGAGTAGATATTATTTCTCTCTATCCTGTTTCAGAAATGAGGACATTAAGCACACAAAGATAAATCATTTTCCCCAAGGACACCCAGCTAGGTAATAGAAAAACTAAAAAATAGATGTCAGTTTTGTCCAGAACACACTGGACTTTTGGCAAAAGAAAAACATAAAAAAACAAAAACACTATTAAGCAGGGACAGGAAGTCAACACTGTGGCAAATGTAGTGGTGACGCGATGGCTTTTCTGGAATCTGTCAACTAGTTTCCATTTTATGGTTTAAAAAAAATTCCTGAGGAGCTCGGGCTGGATGGAACAGAGAGCAGTACTGCTTCCCCGAGTGGGTCTAACTAATCACTGCGTCCTAGCGAAGGCTGGAACTGGGATGTCTTTTATTCGCAGGTGATGAACTTGGGGACTACGTTGTAGTTATACTCCGTGACACCAGGCCAGTGTGACAGGTCATTTTGATTAGGACTCACTGGGGAACTAGTGGCATGATGTGATGCAAAATGACCTGCAGGGAACAAGTTTATGTAACTGCAAAGTTCAGGGGTAACCAGGCAAGAGCAGGCCAAGAATTCCCTCATGCTCTCCACATTTCCTGACTTTAAAGTCAATCTTTGTAGTGTTAAGATCTCAACATTTCCAGGCTTAAAACCCAAAATCTCAATTTCATTTTGGCAAGGTAAGGGTTTTTCTTCACGGTCTCTGCATAGGAGCTGTGAGACTTAGCATAGGTCTCAGACTGCATCAAGGGCCCTGCCTGGCCCACCCACCACGGCCAGCAAGATGTGATCTCCTGCCTGGCCTGAGTCACCTGCTTGTATCTGGAGTCTGGGTGAACCTGCTCCATCAATCAAATGGGCTTGTGGGGGAGTGGGGGTCACCAAGAATAATCAAATTCCTTTTGTGGGAAAAAAGGGGAAAATAGGAGCTCTATAGCTATTTATTGAATGAATGGATAAAAGAATGAAATGAAGGATCATAGTGCCTAAATCAACACCTTTTAACCCCTGTGAACCCCAGTTCTATTATATTTTTCGTTTGCAAGAAGGTATGCATCTTACCAGAGACAGACAGATGGACAGAAGCAAAGGTGAGGGAGGAAGCATCCCCCTGTGGGAAAAGGTCACGCTGCAATCCCTTCATGTCCATTCCTGCATCCTGTCAGGATTTAGGTCATGCACACACACGTGCCTGGCATGTCTTTCATGCTGCTGGGTCTAGGGCCGGAACCTCTTAGCTGCCCATGGGGATTCCAGCTCCGTTTACTAAGTCACACGGCTGGTCCAATTCCAATTTTAAACACGCAAGGCGAGGCATTTTTCTTTCTCTTCTTTCACGAATGAAACTTACAAAAATACTCCCATAACTCCAAAGATAGAGGCCTTTACAGATGGACTGAGTATGCCCAGAGAAAACACCAACCTCTAAACTACCTCCTTCCATCCCAACACGTCAAAGTTCTTCCACCAAAATCACAGCTGTGTGTAAGAGGAGACAAGTGAGATTCTTCCCGGGTCCTGGAATCTAGTTGAGGCCTAAGGTGAATATGAAAACCATCAAATACCATCCTGTGACAAAGAAAACGGACAGAGGTCACTAAGAGCTGGGGTCAGGCATTTCTCCCACGTGCTGAGGTGTGGCCAGGGCTCTGTAACACTTCTCCAGCCGGCACTCCCCTCGCCAGTTCCTCGCCTCCCTCTCCTGACATCATCCCCAAGTCTGCCAGACCCTGTGCTAGCTCCTGCCTGGACCACACCTCACATCTCTCCATCCTCCTAAAGGACCTCTCAGCTCCCCCTCACCTGAGTCAGGTTTTCCTCTCAGATCTCAGGCCTCCCTGTGCTCTGAACGAATACACCTTCCTCCTCACAGACGTTGTTCTCCCCGCCGCCCCAGACCCCTGCCTTCTGGTAACATTCTCTGAGGCCTAGCTCAATGTCAGTCCTTCAGAAGTCACCCAGAGGGAGGGAATCCCCCACCTTTGGGCCTCCATGGAATTTTTTTTTTAATTTTAAAAATTATTTTTGATTTTACATTCATTCAGTGTATAGCATTACAACATACAAAATGAATTTTCCCATCCAGAAAACACTGAATATTGGCCCAATCAAAAATATTACTATGGCTATTATCTTCAACAGGTAATTTTCCTTTTTGTGTTTCTTTTTTTTTTTTTCATTTACTTATTTAGTTTTATTTTATTTTATACATTTAATCACTATGCATCACTTTGCTTATAAATTGGGTTTACTCAACATGAATATGCTTCACACCAGTCCAGTTGAAGGTACTAAACACATTATCATCAGTAGATACTCACCATTTCTGTGTCCCACACGGTCTTGCCTCTCTATTTCCCTCCTCCTGTCTCTCATTACACACCCCCTCCCCCACCCTCGTAACGTGTGTCCCCCAGACTACATCATCTTCAGTGCTCCCATGCCCTCGAACCTCTCAGGGGCCTCGGTGAAATTTCACTGTCACTTTCTCGTAGCTCTTGTCACATTCCGCTCTATCGCAGGACTTGGGCTGGACAGCCCCCGGCGCAGAACTCCATTCAGGGGTCCTCAGAGAATTCTTATTGAATTGAGTTGCAACAGAACAACTTAAAAAAAAAAATTTTTTTTTTTTAAATTTTAAGGTTTTGCCACAGGGAACATGCACTCACCAGAAAGAGACAGAGAGAGGGAAAGCGAGCAATCATCCCCCATGGGGCATGGCCGGATCACAGCTCCTTCTCCTCCATCTTTCTCCAGGGATCTTGGGTACAGGCAGACACAGGCACCCACACTTGGGGTGATTTTCAAGTTGCCAGGTCTGGGACTGGAACCACAGTCGCCCATGTGGAAGTCCAGCATCTTAACCACCATGCCACCTTTTTAAAAGAGTATGATTTTTGTCTTGTTTATGTTGATTTAGAGAAAGCATAAAGATTACCAGCCATGGGGTTTTTTTTCTTTGTTTGTTTTATGGTATGTATTTAAACTGTATTTTTCCTTCTTCACTCTAAGAGAGTAGTCAGACTTGATGTTCCCTTGCCTCCGGCACTAAAGAAGTTGCCTCTCCTCTGGGCCTCTTCTTTCAAAAGCCTAACCCTGTTAAAGAGATTTCAGTGTTCAAGGCTGTGTAGAGTGGGAAGGCAGGTTCTGGGGGCTTTGGTGTATGGTGGCCCCTTGGAAAGAAGGAGGCTGAGTTGGAGTAGGGACCCATTCCCCAAAGCTGGTACTGGAATCTGGGCATCTGTGTCCCCAGCCTTGGCACAAAGCACAATCTTTCCAAGGACGATACACAGGGTTGGCAAGAAGCGTTTGAGTGACTGCCAACGAGGACTGAAGCCTGAAGGTATTTTCTTTACTTTCTCAGCATCACTTGTGCTTCCTGAAGTGTGCAATTGGGGAGGAGGAAGGTACTCCCTCCAGTAAAAACTGAAATTTAAGTTCACACCAGCTTGGTAGGATGTTGGCTAGGATTTGAAATGGATTCGATTTACAGAAGATGAAGTAATATGGCTTCCAGTGTCGGGGAGAATCTTGGCTGCTGTGAGTTGAAAACGAGAGCAGGGTTTCTCCAAAGCCAGGCTCAGAGGCACAGACTTGCCGGTCACTTACCCCTAGGATGAGAACACCTGGGCTTTTGAGTTTAAAAACCCAAATCATGAGCAGAAAAGTACAGGGAGACAGTTTAAGAATAAGGGACGATGCTGCCCTGGTCGGGGCTGAGAGCAATGCTGTCTTGCTGCCTCCTGCCGGAGCCTCTGTCACGGTTATGGAAGCAGGGCTTGGCTCCAGGCCGACCAGAGGCACCCAGAGGTTCAAAATGTGCGCCGTCACCAGCAGACACGAGCGAGGAGTAGCCTGTGTGTTAACCACAGAAACCTTCAAATCTTGTCACGTAGGGGAGAAGTTAAGGGATGTGTTAAAAACTCTGATGACAGGACCAGTGGATGGCATAGCAGTTGTGTCGCCGCACTCCCACATGGCTGACTGTGGTTCAAGTCCCGGATCTGGTGTCTTGAAAATCACGCCAGGTGAGAATGGAGAAGAGGTCACGATGTGGCCATCTCCCCAGGGGGTAATTTCTCACTTCTCTCACTGTGTCTGTCTCTCTCTTTCTCTGATGAGCGCACACCGCACACACCACAGGCAAAAACGTCTATTTAAAAAAAAAAAAAACTTATGATGACAACAAAAACCTGGAAAGGAGCCAACAGGAGGTTAAGGTGGACCGACATGGCCAGCTGTGTCATTTTAAGTCCCAGACATGGCGGCCTGAGAAACATGACAGCATGTGTGCAGATAGCCTCCTGCCCAGCATGCGCACACACCCTATACCAAACTAAAAAGTGAAATAGAAGACTAAGTATCATTAACAGCTTTTGTTTTGGAAGAAAACATGGCTTCCAAGTTGTGAGCAGGGGCCAGATGGTGCGGCAGTAGAACGCGATGTTCTCTAAGGCTGCCCTGCGTGTGAGGGTGCCCAGGTCGAGTGGGGAGACCGCCCTGGGGATGCCGGGCACACAGGTCCCACCACCTGGGCATGGCGAAGGCTGAGGCGGATTGTGGCGTCAGCGCCCTGTTGGGGTGTTTGTCTCCCTCTCTCTTTCTCTCTCTTGCTCATGGAAGAAATAAACTAACAAAATAGAAAGTCACAAGCACTTTCTGGGTTTACTTTCGGTAAAGACTCTCTTTGTTCTTGGAAAACTGTTTTAATAAATAAAGGAAGCGAAGAGCCCCTTACCCTTTTGCTTTTGGGAAAACTGGTATCATTGTCTACCTCATACTGACGTTAAGATGAACAAGCTAAAGGCTCTGGGTGGTCATATGAATTAAACTTATGCTTCTGCAGATTTTGTTGTTACACTGGGAAAAGTGGGTCTCTTCTCTTGAATTGTGTGTGTGTGTCCACAATGAGACCACAGGAGACTAGTGCAGAGACCTACAGCAGAGACGAGAGAGCCTCTTGGTCATCCCCCTCTGTGGAAGGGACTGTGGGAACGCTGCTCTCTCCTGTTGCTCAAGAACGAGCCCTGGGAACGCAGTGATGTCGCACAGTTTCTGAGTGTCTTGATGGAGCCGAAGGGCCAGACCACGTGTGGGGGGGCAGGGCAGGACGGGATAGGCTTCCCCTGAAGGGGGGCCCATTTCCTCTCAGTCTTTCTGGGAAGAGGCTGATTCTGGTCGAGGAGAGGAGGAGGAGTGGCCATAGCCAGGAAGGGGAAGACAAATCCTTTCTCTTTACCGGCAGAAGGGGTAAAGAGAGTCCAAGCATTATTGTGGATGGGACACTTTGATACGGGTATACAGGACACACTTGAAGAAGCACTACTTTCATTACTATTTTTTAAAGTTTATTTTATTCATGGTAGAGAGAGTGTGTGTGAGAGAGAGATGCACCTTCAGCGTGGTCTCGCCATGCCGCGTCACCGTTCCGCCATCCTCCAGTTCGTCAGCGTCCTGGGGTGCACATCTTGTTCCAGATCCACCCTCCTGGGGACCTGCATCTGCTGCTGGCCACGTGGCTTCCGGTATGCCACTGACAAGGTCACCCAGGCTGGGGCACTCGTTCTGCCACAATCCAGATGCCTGCATTATTTCTCAGCAGCTCTTCTGGATTGTAATCTGTTTCTCCTTTGACATTTCCCAGCCCATGTTAACCACAGTTCTATTTTAGAAGGCAAAGAAAGAATACTTACCTAGAGACTTGAGCTTTAATGGTACTCTCGCAAAAACAAAAACAAAACCAAAAACCAAAAAGAAAGCTGTGGGTTTGGACAGAGACACGCAGAGCCCTCGAAGGTCTAGCCCCACTCAGAGGTGGCTCGTCATTGCAGGATGGACGTGATGGTCCCTCTGCGTCCTTCTCTCTGTGCAAGGACGATGTGCTTCCACCGCAGCAGGAAGGCCCTTGGCTGCGCAGCCACCATCAGTGAATAAGGGAGACAACAGGCCTGCGGGTGGTGCAGAGGTTACGGCGCCAGGTCCCACATCCGACTGCGTGGTCCAGGCCTGAACCCGGCAGTCTGAAAGACGCGCCCGCTGTGCGTGCATGCCTGCCCAGATCCCAGGAGTGGGATGGGAGAGAAGGGACTGCAGCGTGGCCATGTCCCTGGGCGGTAATCTCTCCCTCTTTCTCTCTCTCGCTGTGTCTGTCTTTCTCTGGCAAGCACACTCACCCCACAGCAAACTAAAAAAGAAAAATGAAAAATAAAAAAATAGATAAATAAAAATAAATAAGGCAGACATCTTCCTGGGCCAGGGAGTAGTGACACGTTCAGGCCCAGTAATCTGTCAGCCAGAAAGGGCGAGGCACCCGCTCTTTGGCAGAAGCAAGCTCCTCTTTCGGCCGCAAGGACTGAGAGGCTGAAGGATTAATAACTTCAACTAACTGAAGAATCGGGGGCGTCCTTTCCATTTGAGCATGGAAGGAAAGTACAGTGCAGAGAAATACCCGCTGTCTGCGGCCGCATCGGGAAACACTGATGGCACCTGCGTGCTCAGCCCACCATCTGCGGAGGAGCCTGCGAGCCCTCACCACACACCTCTACAGAGCACAGCCTGGCGGCCGTGAAGACTGGCCGTGCACCCCGCCCCCTCGGCCACTCTAATCATCGCCCGGCCAGTAGGACACACTGTCACCATAGGCAGTCCTTAAGTTGGCTGTTCAGATGGTCACTAAGAAAAACAAAGAGCTATAGCTCAAAGATACAAAACCTGCTGAGAGGGACCAGCAGTTAGCATAATGGCTATGTCGCTGGACTCCCACATAGTCGACCACGGCTCGAGCCTCGGACCCAGTGGCTTAAACTCATGCGGGGCGCGTGTGCGTGCGTGCCCAAGATCCCGAGAGGAGAATGGAGGAGAAGGGATTGCGGCGTGGCCATTCTCCCTGGGGGGTGATTTCTCGCTTTCTATCTCTCTGTCTCTGTCTGTCTGGCGAGCACACGAGCCCTATAGCAAAAACCTCTCCAAAAGAAAAAGAAAAAGAAAAAACCTGCATGAAGACTTTCTTTACCCATAATGCAATAAACCGTGCCCAAATGTCAGAGAACCCTGCTAGGAAACTAAGTTTCAGAGTTAAATAAGTGACATAAAGAGGGCCTGCTTTGGAAGAAACGAATTCAGTAAATATTCATTAATTTATTCAATTAGTCTCAGATGCCAGGCTCTTGCAAGTTGCTGCCTTCAATCTAAATAGGACACAGCTCCCATCTGTTCAGGAGTGTAACACCCTCACACATACCCACACCCTCACCCACACACTCTCTCTCTCTCAATCAATCAAACCAATAATAATAACGGTCATGAAAGAGATATAAACCGAGGACGTGGGGGTTGAGAGTGGGGAACTAGGATTTGGAAGGCAGACCAAGGGGTAGGATGTGGTAGGGAGAAGGAAAGTCTTACATGAGCAGGCCTGCATCCTTATTAGTCTCCTACACCTAAGGAAGCTTTACTGTTTAGAAAGTCATAAAGCCAGTGATGGAAATGGAAGACCGAAAGGTAGTGGGCAAAGGCTGAAGACTTTGGCCTCATTCTTAAAGCAGTAAAGAGAGATCCAGAGACGTAGGCACACAACAGTAAAATGCAGCGCCCTGGCAGCCTCGTGCAGGTGGGAGGCTCTGGGCCCTGATCCAGGGCTGACCGAGGCTGGGGTGGATCACAGTTAGGAGCCTGCTGGGTCTCTCTCCCCTTCTCTGTCTCTCTCTGTCATGGAAATAATAAACAAATTAAATTAAAAATATGTATATAAAGAGAGACCCAGAAGGAGTAGTTATGTGATTAGAGCCAGACACCAGGAAATTTTACCTGGTTCTTGCTGTGAGTTTGTTGGAGGAAAGACAGAACTGAAGACAGGAAGTACATTCCAGAGGCCCCTGCAGGCGCTTCCCTGGGAAAATCTGGACTAGGAGTTGGTGGGGAAGAGTCAGGAGGCAGGGCTGGAGGAGCCATTGCTCAGGCAAGGTCTGCAGGAGTTGGCCATGGATTAGGTGGAGGGAGCAAACTGCGAAGATGACTCTGCAACCCCCACGAGGCTCCCAGGAGCGGGGAACCTGACGACACAGACAAGCCAAGAAGAATCATATCTTGGGGAAATTAAATTAAGTTTGATTTTGGGGTAGTTTCACAGAAAAGTAGAA
>NW_006160107.1:1053863-1054311 GCF_000334495.1 Tupaia belangeri chinensis | reverse complement strand
GACGTGACTTGCTTAATATTACCTTACAAACCCGATTATTACACTGTCAGGAGAACACGGCCTGACCAGAGGGCTTCAGGGCAGCCCCTCGTGTGCGAGTTACCAGTAACAGAGTGTAGACGCACTTTACGTACGTGGGCAAGCAGGTTATGAAGCAAGTGGAGCAGAGTCTGCTGAGGTGCATGGTGACAAGAATTTTCACATTTGTTTCTCTGGGGAAAAAAATTTCCCATGAAAATCTTTAAAGGTAGTTTTAATGTTTCACAAAAATCTAGATCTATTTATTTTGTTGTGCTTTATCTTCCTCAAGATATAAACATGCCTGCATGTATTAATTCAGCCCTTGCTTGAAAGAGCATAAACTTTTCCCTCAGCCACAATAGTTAAGATAAATGCAATGAACTGAGCTGTCACTGTTTTTGGATCTGATGCCTCATTCCTTACACCA
>NW_006160107.1:1052410-1053814 GCF_000334495.1 Tupaia belangeri chinensis | reverse complement strand
TCACTCCCTGCTTGGAAGAAATAATTTGTTTTTAATTCCCAGGTGTCACTGTGATCCGGAATGGTCGGAATCATAGAACTCTTTTAAATTATAAAGTGGTTTCACACATTTTTTCAGAACAGTTACAGAATGACATTTTATTATCTTTACTCTGTCCTTACTCCATAAAATGTAAAAAGAAGGGAAAAATGATGAAAAAAATTCATTTGAAAGGTATTTCAAAGATTCAAGTAAACACAGACCTGAAGAGCCAGTCCCCATAGGAGGGAGATCTCGGAAGCTGCTGAGTCTCAGCATCGGGTGGCAGTCACACAGGAGGAGCTGAAAGAGGACCAGGTACGGGGACAGAAGTCCCAGCTAAGCCGCTAAGCCCTGCCTGGCCCTTCGGGCTCCGGAGCATCTGGGCAGGTGGGGGTACGAAATAATAAATAAGGGGATGACCGGTGGCATGGTGGTTATGGGGTCGGACTCCCACATAGCCGGCTGGGTTCAAGTTCCAGACCCGGTGGCTTGTGTTCTCTCCCTGGTCAAATTAAAAAATAGTAATAAAAAATAAAATTAAATAAAATGATTCTTAAAAAATAGATGATACTAAATAGTGAATAATAGAGCAATAATAAAGGTAAAAATCACTACCATGGCACCACTACTGTGAAGCACTGCACCCACTGTCATCTCACGACAACTCCATACGGAGAAGGGAAGCAAAGGCCCAGAGAGAGCTGCAAAGCGGCAGGCTTCTGGTCCCCAAGCCGGCTCTCCTGGCATCCCACGTCTCGTCTCTCCATCTGGTGTCTCTCACAAACTTGAGCAGACCAATTAACATCCTGACTTCAGGCTGAGCTGTTCAGCTGCTGAGGCAGAGCTTGGGCAGAAAACTGCCAGAGGGGCTTTCTAAATTCCTCCTGCTAATCTTCCTTCGCACTTACGGAATCCACTACGCATTCCCAATCTCAGCTGTTGTTACACTTACCATGTGTCCCGAGGTACACTGTATGTCACTCTCGCGTCTTCTCCTGCGCGTTCCTTGGCCTCCTTCTCTGTTCTCGGTATACGGCTTCAGCTAGGACACACGTGGGGTACATGATCTGAACACGCATCTGAACACGCATCACCAGTCTCCTTGGTGGGAGGTGAACCGAAGGCTTCTTACACCACATCCTTCTTTCTAGTCCACTGGATTCCGGTTTCCATGGTCACCACGAAGGAGTCTGATGCCAGTCGGATATTCTGCCTTGCACAGAAGCACAAAGGTTTCATCTTTGAAATTCAGAAAACTTGTCCGGATTCATCTAGTTACAGACATTCTTTTTTCAAACCTTGCCTGGTACTCAGCAAACTTTTTTTTTTTTTTTTTGAGAGGATTTTGCTACAGGGCATGTGCGCTTGCCAGACAGAGAGAGA
>NW_006160107.1:1048920-1052094 GCF_000334495.1 Tupaia belangeri chinensis | reverse complement strand
CGAGAAATCACCCCTCAGGGGGGATGGCCACACCGCAATTCCTTCTCCTCCATTCTCCTCTCAGGATCTTGAGCACGCACGCATACGTGCCCAGCATGAGTTTAAGCCACCGGGTCTGGGAACTGCAGTTGACTACATGGGAGTCCGGCGACATAGCCATTATGCTAACTGCTGGTCCTTCAACAAATCTTTTCAAAGAAATGACTTCAGTCTTTTTTATTTTTTAAACCAGAACTTTGTTCTTAGTTTCATTTCTTCCACTTGATTATCCTATTCATTGGATTCTCAATTGCTTACTTCCAATTTCTACTTTTTCACTGAATTATTTAGCTTGAAAATAACTTTCCTTAGTCACAAATTATATTTTTTAAAATTGCGAGATAAATTCTCCTTGAGCTAGTGCTTATTTATTGTTTGCTTTTTTATTGTTACAAGTTGTTTTTTGTTTCTCTACCAACTACTACGGTATACGTTAACCCAATTCTGGGAGTTCCAGTTGTGGTTGCTTTTATTTCTTTGGCTACTACATGGTCCTAAGGTCATTTCTTTGTATACTCTTGGCACTGTCTGCCCTCGAGTTTAGGCAAGTTATGGAGGTTCCGTAGGCTGAGGTGACTTGTGAGTGACACCGTGGGTGCAGCAGTGGCCGCTGCTCTGCGTCTGCGATCAAGGAGGCAGGTCTACGAGGCTCAGGCAAGGATCAAGGAGAAGGTTTCTGTTCCATTTTTCTCCGCAGTAAAGTCTGATGCTCCTCAGAGGAGGAAAGGAGCGTGTGCCTGTTTAGCTGTTCCAGGGTGTTCAGTGGTTTTTTCTGGGTCATGGGGAGGCAGTTTGGCACAGCCTATCAGTTCAGTGTCTGAAGATCTCCTCCAGGTAGGCCAGCCAAGTGGTGTGGTGGTTGAGGGAGCTGGATCCCACATGGCAGACTGCACGGTTTGAGTCCCGGATCCGGCGACTTGGAAGACACACCAAGTGCAAATGCAAGCATGCCTAACATCCCAAGGAGAGACTGGGGGAGAAGGGATGGCTGCTTGGTCATCCACCCGGGTGTCCTTTCTCACTTTCTCCCGCTCTCTATTTCTGGTGCGTGCACACACTCTATTGTAATTTATTATTATTTTTAACTCTTCTCTACGAAAGCTCTCCCCAGGGTTCAGTCCTATCTTAGGAGTTATCCTCCATAGTTATCAGAATTTCAACTGATTTTCAACAAGAATGAAGAGACTATTCAGTGGGAAAAGAATACTGTTTTTAACAAATGGTGCTGAGACAATGGGGGAGCCACATGCAAAAGAGTAAAATTGTCTGCTCACCTCACATCATGTTTTAAAAATTAACTCGAAAATATTTTAACTTCAAGTGGATCAGAAACCTAAAGGTGAGAGCTCAAAACGTAAAGTTCACAGAAGGAAACAGGAGTAAATCTGTGGCAGCTTGGATCTGGCAATGGATTCTTACGCGACGCCGGAAGCGCATGAGCACAGACATGCATAAATACATTTAACCAAAGGGGACTATCGAGAATGTGAAAGGACAATACACAGAATGGGAGGAAATATTTGAAAATCTTATCTGGTCAGGGACTCACATGTCGACTATGTCAAGAGCTCTTACAACTCGATAATGAAGAGGCAAATGCTCCAGTTCTTTTTGTCTTAAGATGTTTGCCGCAGGGTGTGTGCTTTAGATGCTTCTTACTACAACTTGCAGATTATAAATGAAAAGTATTTTAAAAGGGGCTTTGAGAAATTTCTTATAAGTCTCTCAACTGAGATAAAATACAATGATACTGATCCCAGTGTACTTCATGTGTGATACATGAACATAAGTAACTTTCTGACACCTGCAGTTTCTCCTGTAGAAAGTTACTGTAGCTCAGAAACCTGCAAGCCCATTCAACAAATGCAACAGAGCCAAGGAGGCCAGTTGTTAATGGGGGGATCCCATCCAGGCTGCTGGGCAGGTCAGTCTCTCCCCTTTCTTCTGCTGTAACAAACAGTGGGCAGCAGCCCTTCTGACACCCAGGGAGGACCCCAGAGCTGAGATGGCCCAGCAGTGCTTCCCATTAGCTGCTGGCTTGCAAGGGGATAGGAAGACCCAGAACATAGCTACAGAAACACCCCCTCCTGTCACAAGTCCCACCCCAATCCATGACCCCGGAGGCAAGCTGTGGTTAATAGCAACCAAGTCCATAGGCGTGTGTACACAGGGTCAGAGATACAGAGATAAGCACATAAGCAAGAAAATCAATCCTTTGACAAACACCTTGAAAAACAGACACTGAGCTCAATGACAACAACAACAAAAATCAACACTTGAAGATGCAGAAATAATTGTACAAATAAAAAAGACTCCCAAATAGTTATAATTAATTTCCTCAGTGCGATAGAAGCGGAATATTGATACATATTCATATATACTAAGATTAGCAATTAGAAAACAATATGATCATAGGAATTTCATTTATTTATTTGTGGGTTTTGTCTTTTTTTTTATTATTACATAAACTCTAGAAGCTCATTAAATAAGCCTACAATAAGAATGGACAAATTTGGGGCCAGCTGGTGGCCTGGTGGTTAAGGTAGCTGGATTCCATCTGGCTGATTTTATAGTTTGAGTCCTGAACCCCGTGGTTTGAATCTTGGACCTGGTGACCTGAAAAATATGCCAAGTTCCCTCATTGTAAGGCAAATACAGATCAAAACAACAATAAGATACCACCTTACCCCAGTCAGAATGACTAAGATTAAAAAAACAAAAAATGATAAGTGCTGGCGGGGGTGTGGTGGAAAGGGAACTCTCTTACACTGCTGGTGGGAAGGTAAATTGGTCCAGCCATGGTGAAGAACAATTTGGAGAGTCCTCAACAGCATTCCCACTCCTTGGTACCCGAAGGACAGAAGAATACTTAATCAGAAAAGTGCATGCACATCGATGTTTATTGTGGCACTATTCACAATTGTTAAGTCATGGAAACAAGCCAAATGCCACGAACTTATGAATGGTTAGAAAAACTGTGGCACATATACTCAACAGAATACTATTCATCATAAAAAACCACAAAACCCTGGCTTTTGACAGGAAGTGGATGAATATGGAAGACTTACTGTTGAGGGAAACAAGCCATGCTATGAAGGAGAGGCATTGTATGTCCCCACTTAATATATACCGAGT
>NW_006160107.1:1041498-1048782 GCF_000334495.1 Tupaia belangeri chinensis | reverse complement strand
AAATGGGGAGGAAAAGCATTAATGGGATAAAGAAACGTGCCAATTTTTGTTAAAGATATTTTATAGTTTAGTCAACTGGATGAGGGAGAAATGTTAACATGTTAAAATATTCACTTTGTAAGGTAAATAATGTGATTAACTGTATAAAATAAAATGAAATTAAAAATAAATATGTCAGGTGCATGTGCATATATGTCCAACATTCTGAGAGGAGAATGCAGGAGGGCACGTGGCATGGGATCCTCACTGCAACACGCTTTCTCATTGTCTCTCTCTCTCTCCCTCACTGTCCATATCCAGAGAGTGCACGTGCCTTGTAGCAAACTAAAAGGGGGAACAAAAAAGAATTAAACTATATTAATAAAATTAAAACATTCTTTAGTCATGCAAGTGTTAAAAAGTAAACCATCCACAGATTTTTCTTTTCTTCTTCTTCTTTTTTCCCCCCGAAAGAACTACTCATGAATATAATCTGACAATCTTTGTTTTTGAAAGAGGAAAAATATTTGGATTAAAGAAACAGTGATAAGCCAAGAAATTATTAAGCATAGTTACATCTAAAAAATCACTATGCATAGTATTGAAAAACTAATAGCAACCTGGAACTAAAATACATATCATTCCAACAAGAAAATAAAGATACATATGAAAGATTCAGAAGAAAGTCCAACCATGCTAATTTTTTTTTTTTTTTTTGGTGGCACGAGACAAAAATACAGTTCAGATCTAGACAGATGAACAGGTAAACAGAATGTTAAAGTGTGTTGTAAATTTCAGGGTAACTAAGAAGAAATTATATGTAGGATTTATAACTCCTAGCTGACTATAAGAAAAGAGTGGGGTAAGAAAAATTTAATCAGTGCAAGAAAAATAATGACAAGCAGCAGGTGGCATGGTGGTTTAGGAGCTGGACTCCCACGTCATCTACTAGGGTTCGAGTCCCAGGCCCAGCAGCTTGCTTTCTCACGTTCCTTCTTTCTCTCTCTCACCATCTCTTTCATGGATGCATGTGTCCTGTAGCAAATTTAAAAATAATAATGATAAATAAAATGAAATAAATTATTTTTAAAAAATTAAAATAACAAGAGGGGGGGTAGAAAATATGACCCAAAAAAATAAGTAAAAGATGAGGCAAGAATAAGACAACCCATATCTAATTGACTAAATAAATTGGTTGTATTTCATTAAAACACAGAGATCCTGATGAGAAGAAAAGAAAAAAGCCTGGCTACTTGTTATTTTGTAAGAGAGACTGAAAAAGAGAAAAAGATTTATGAGAAAATGCTAACTAGCTTTAATATTTATTACCTATATTATAAAACATTAATATATGTGTAATATGAAATATTAATTACTCAAGGTCCAAAATCATTCAGTGAGAAAAAGTATATTTCATATTGTTGAAAGATATCCACCAGAATGATTAAAAAAAGGAACTTGAAATTATATAAAGGAAAAGTTGATAGGGAAACAGAGAACTTGACACAGTGGCAATAGGATTTTTTAAAAAGAAATACTCATTCAATTATACTCATTTATTCATTTATGTATGTATATATGTATGTGTACTTATTTATTTCTCTAGATGTATGTATGTATGTACTTTGTATGTGTGTATGTACTTATTTATCTCTCTAACTTTGACCAGAGAGGGAGAGACGGGAAAGACAAGAAAGCAAGCCACTAGGCCCAGGACTTGAACCATAGTTGGCCATGTGGGAGTCCAGCACTCCAGCTGCTATGCCACCTGCTGACCCATGATAGAGGGAGATTTTTTTTTTTTGGAGAGGTTTTTGCTATAGGGCGCATGCGCTCGCCAGGCAGACAGAGAGAGACAGAGAGACAGAAAGTGAGAAATCACCCCCCAGGGGGGATGGTCACGCCACAATCCCTTCTCCTCCATTCTCCTCTCGGGATCTTGGGCATGCACGCACACGCGCCCGGCATGAGTTTTAAGCCACCGGGTCCGGGACGTGAACCGCGGTCGATTACGTGGGAGTCTAGCAACATAGCCATTACGCTAATTGCTAGTTCCCATAGTAGGAGATTTTAATGCTGTTGTTTCAGTTCAAAGAGAAAAAAGTTAGTAAACTGCTGGCCCAGAGGTTAAGGGAACCAGATTATACATGTCTGGCCATGGTTTAAATCCCAGCCCCCTTGGCTTGTCTCTCTTGCTCATAAAATAAATAAATAAATAAACTTCAAAATGTTTTTTTAAATTTTTTTGCTATGGGCTGCATACACTCACCAGAGAGAGACCAAGACAGACCAAGAAAGAGAGTGAGAAGTGACTCCCTGGACAGGATGGCCACAGCTAATTCCCTTCTCCTCCCTTCTCTTCCTGGGACTTTGTGCACCCATGCACAGGCGCCCAGTAGGACTCACAGGCTGCCAGGTCCAGGAGTAGACTGCAAAGCTGGCCATGTGGGATCCAGCACCTTAACCTCCGTGTCACCTGCTGGCCCACTCTAAAACGTTTTTAACATCATAAGCACACGATATGAAACTTGTAAGATTAGGGTGCAAGAGAAAGACTATGCTGTCTGTGTGAGAAGGAGCGTGACAAGGCAGGGACCTCTGATGCCCTTCAATCTGCCTCTTACCCTTGTGGGAGAGTTTTTAGAAAATACTGCAGGGCGGTGCTGCTGTGAGAGGTGGACTGTGTGAGAGGCGTGTTTACCTCTCAGGCGCTCCGCTCTGGAACACCCAGAGTAAACGGGCAAGCAGGTGCTCTGGACCAAGTGTTGGCGTCCCTGCGGGATGTCCTGGCAGCTTCAGGAAAATGAGATACCCCGAGATGGGGAGACTGCAGAGTCCAGAGCAGAGGAGGGTTTTGTGTGGACTAGAGTAAGTCGACAGGAGAAATATTTTCCAGCAAGCCTCTACATTCAGGGCTGTCTGGCCAGCTGTGAGTGACTCTCCTGTATCCGCACTTCCCAGGCAGTGCAGGACTGGACTGCCAGGCTGGAGGGACGGACTGCAGGTAACCAGCAAGTGTATTACTAGGTGATGCTGAGAGCAACATAAACCCCAAGAAAACTTAAGGCTGCAATGATAAAACTGAAATAATTCCATGAAATGACAGATCATTACTGTGTGAGTCTGTGTATAGTTATCTGCAGACTTCATGGAAACACAGCTCATTTTTCATCTCAGGTAAATAAGCGAGCAAATGACCAGACACGAGGAGCCGAACGCGGAAGTGCCTAACACGCGAGCGCTTCGCAATGGATGGGCATGGAGACTCTGTCTTGCTGGTAGACACTGAAGTCTGAATGGACACAGAAAATGTTTCACTAGAAAACTGTGAGGCCACACGAGTCGCCTATGGAATGAGAAGAATGTCCAGGGAGAACTGACTTTGAGACAAAACAGCTACTTCCTGGCTTTGTCCACCCCTGCTGGCTGGCTGCATCTTGTTACTGACTATTGGATGCGATCCAATGCTTTCTCCTTTATCGTGTTTCTCCTCTCTCGCCCTCAGGGTTTTCCTGTGCACCTCTGTTATTACAGTGTTTCATTTCAGACTTGCCAGCTACTAGACTTTCCCTCCAGTGTTTCATTTCCATTGTTTTTTTTTTTTTTTTTTTTTTTTTTTTAATATTGAAACTTAAATCCCCAATTAAGAAAAACCATCAGAAAAAATATGGTTTTTATAAACATTTTAATAAACTGAATTTAGTTCAATATACGTAATAAAAGTTTAACACTATGTGTTTCAGAGACACAGTTTAATTTATAAAAGATAAAGAAAATAAACGATCAGAAATGCTGGACCTGCGCCATAGCACAGCGGCGGTGCACTCCCGGGGGAAGCTGGGCCCACACGGTGACTGCAGTTCAGATCCCCAGCTGGGTCTGCCGGAAAATGCTCCATGCACACAGGAAGTGCCCAAGATCTGATGGCTGGAAGGACTGGAGTGAGGAGATCGCAGCAAGATCAAAACCTGTGGAGGGTGTTCCTCTTTCTCCTTCTCTCCCACTGTCATGTGCACACACATGTGCTCTCTCATAAAGAAAAAAAAAGTAAGGTTTTGCCATGGGGTGTGTGCACTTGTCAGAGAGAGAGAGAGAGAGAGAGAGAGAGAGAGAGAGAGAGAAAGCAAGAAATCCCCCCCCAGCAAGGATGGCCACACCACAATCCCTTCTCTTCCATTCTCCTCCTGGGACTTTGGGTAAGCATGCACATGCGCCCAGAGAGATTTTCAAGTTGCCAGGTCCGGGACTCGAACCATGACCAATCATGTGAGAATACAGCGTTTTAACCATCATGCCACCTGCTGGTCCCCCCCAAAAAATTTTTTTAAAGAAACTCTGTAATTCTTGCACATATTATAAGCCATCACCTCTCACTGACAACATTTATACATTAGCAGGCATAATTTATGTATTATTGGTGATATAAGCATATTTATGGGATCAAGTTGTCAGATAAACAGGTGTTACTTAGGGAAAAACGTCAAAGGTTTTTATTTGCTTTGTTTTGGCTTTTTAAAAAGTTAAGTGAGAGGGACCAGCAGTTGGCGTAATGGCTGTGTCATTGGACTCCCATGTAGTTGACCGTGGTTCGCGTCCCGGACCCAGTGGTTTAAAACTCATGCCAGGCGTGTGTGCGTGCGTGCCCAAGATCCCGAGGGGAGAATGGGGGAGAAGGGATTGTGGTGTGACCATCCCCCCGGGGGGTGATTTCTCGCTTTCTGTCTCTCTGTCTCTGTCTGTCTGGCGAGTGCACGTGTCCTGTAGCAAAAACCTCTCCAAAAAAAAAGTTAAGTGAGAGAGAGTAAAGAAAGCTGAAAAAGAATCTAATTCTAAAAATTATGGTAAAGAAAAAGGGAAGAATATAAAAATAAATGTTGGCACTTAACAATATATGTGGTAGATATTTTATGTGTTATGTGAGTATGGTGTATCATTTTGACATGAAATTTAAACTCTAAGGGCTACCTGGTGGCATGGTGGTTAAGGCTTCTGAATCTGACTTGATTGCATGGTGAGAGCCACTGATGTGGGGGCTTGAAAACCACACTGGGCTCATGTGCACACATGCCCCAAATTCCAAGAGAATGAGGGAGAAGGGAGTGCAGTGTAATCATCCCCTCTGGGAATGCTCTGGTACCCTGGAGGGTACTTTCTCACTTTCCCCCTCTCTCTGTCTCTCTCTTCTCCAGTGAGTGTACATGCCCCATAGCAAATTTTTAAAATTAAAATCTAGTGTTTCTTCATAGAAATAAAATGGTAGAAAAATAGAAAATTTGGTAGACCAATAGCTATAGAAAAACAGGAACAATAGCCAAAGATTTACACGCAAAATATCATCAGGCCAAGTTATTCAAAGGGCAAATTATCTCAAACCTTCAAGGAACAGAAAATTCAGGTTATAGAAACTGTTCCAGATGTAAACCCCCTCACCCCCCAAAAAAATAAAACAAAACAAAAATCTTCCTACCTCATTTTATTAGGGTTGATTGAATACTACCACAATCACCATTTAAAAAATAAATAAATAAATAAAACTATAAGCCAATCTCAGTTGGGTATCCAGCTATTAAAAACGACCAAATATTGAGAGGCAAGGGTTAGGCCTTCAGAAGACAACTCCTCCATGGCTCCTGAGAACTAGTGATTTGAGGGAAAAAAGAGAAATATCCACTGAATCTGTTGCACAAAGGGATAAAAACTGAATGGCAAGGAGATTCCAGATCACCTCCTTCTGCATGCTCCTGAAAACTCAGATTGAACTTCAAGAATTAGGAAGAAACACACCATCAAAAGATGACTAGAAATCACCACAGGGTCACAAGAAATACAGGAAAGCAAGAAAATACCTCTCCTCCAAGGGAAAAGAATAACTCTACTTAATCCATAGTTCAATGAAAATCATGGAAATGTCTGGTAAAGAATTTAGAATATTCATAATGATGAAGCTAACAGAGATGGAAGAGAGGAGAGACAATGAACCGTGGAAGAGTCAGGAGAAAGGAGCTGACGAGTTCCAGGAGGTGAGGAAATTCTTGCAAGATCTAAAAGAGGAATTACACAATTTAAAAAGAATCAAATGGACCAGTTAGAGATGAAGGCTATAATACAGGGAATCAAAACCTCCCTTGAAAGAATTAAAAGCAGACTAGATCCTACAGAAGACAGAATCTCAGACGTAGAAGAGAAAATTGCTGGCCTAGGAAAATCCACCACGAAGACTGAGAAAATTGACCCCCAAAATGAGAGTAATATATGAGAAATATTAGATACCATCAAACATTCAAACATCCAGATAATTGGTCATCCCAGAAGGCAAAGAAACTCATAAGGGCATTGATAATCTATTCCATGAAATCCTGCAAGAAAACTTTCCAAACCTAGAAAGGCTCTCAAAGATCCTGCTCCAAGGGACCAGCAATTAGCGTAATGGCTATGTCGCTGAACTCCCATGTAGATGACCGTGGTTCGAGTCCCGGACCCGGTGGCTTAAACTCATGGCGGGCGCGTGTGCGTGCGTGCCCAAGATCCCGAGAGGAGAATGGAGGAGAAGGGATTGCGGCGTGGTCATTCCCTCTGGGGGGGGTGATTGCTCGCTTTCTATCTTTCTCTGTCTCTCGCTGTCTTTCTGGCGAGTGCACATGCCCTATAGCAAAAACATTCCAAGAGGAGAATGGAGGAGAAGGGATTGCAGTGTGGCCATTCCCTCTTGGGGGGGGGTGATTTCTCGCTTTCTATCTCTCTCTGTCTCTCGCTGTCTTTCTGGTGAGCGCACGCGCCCTATAGCAAAAACCTCTCCAACACAAAACAGAAAAAAAGATCTTTCCCCAAGAAATACAAAGGAACCTAAATAGAATCAATCCAAGAAGATCTTCTCCAAGACACATTATAGCCAGGTTGACCAAAGTCACAAAGACAAGATACTAAGATTGGTAAGAGAAAAATGACAAGTTACCTACAAAGAATATCCCATTCAGGCTAACAGCAGACCTCTCATTGGAAACAATGCAAGTGAGGAAAGAATGGGAAAATATATTCAAAGTGTTAAGGGAAAAGCATTTTCAACCAAGAATACTGTACCTGGCAAGATTATCCTTCATATGGAAAGGAAAGACAAGAACATTCTAAGATAAACAAAACCTGAAAGAATTTACCAGCACCAGAGCAGATCTCCAAGAAGTTCTGCAGGCAACGCTATACCATGAAAATAAATACAGACACACAGAAATAAGAGTTCAAAAACTGAGAAAAGGGCCAAATTAATCATAGGGACAAGTCTGGAGTTGAATATTATATCCCAGAATTTAA
>NW_006160107.1:1017515-1025505 GCF_000334495.1 Tupaia belangeri chinensis | reverse complement strand
TCTCTCTCTCTCTCTCTCTCTCTTTCTCCTCTCTCTCTCTCTCTCTCTCTGTCTCTCTGGTCAAATTAGAATAAAATGAATAAATAAAATTAAATAAATAATAATAAAAAAAAGTTAAAACTGCTTTTCTTGAAATTACCAGCTGAACTTGCTATTGAAAGTAGTTCGATTATTTAAGAAATTGTGTGATCAATAAAATGTGGGGGAAAAGGAAAGGAAGACAACTGTAGACACCAAAGATAGTGTGAGAAGAGGGTGGGAAAGGGCAGAGGTCAGACATAGGGGTAAATATATATAAATATATATATGAAACTAGAAATGGAAAATTATTTGTCAATGATAACATATATGATCAAGCCACTATGCAGTATATTCTGGATGGGAAATCACATTTTGCATGCTGTGGATGATGTTCAGGGAATGAATGTAAATTAATTTTTTTAAATGTTTCAGGAAAAAAAAAAACCAACAAATATTAACAAATGAAATTAAACACTGTCTTACCAGGTAGGATTTATCTCAGGAATATAAAGATAATTCCTTATTAGAAAACATATATTAATGCTATTTATAACAGAAAGAGACAATAAGTAGAGAAGAAATATGATATTGAGGTGGGAAGATGACTTATACAAGACTCAAAGCTTTTAGAAACCATGACGCTTAAAAAGTCAACATAAAACGTAAAGGACAACTAAACAGCTATTTCAGAAACTATCTGAAAACTAGGATTACTAGCTTTAAAATACAGAGTTCCTCATATAAATCATACAGACAAAGGTGCTATGGAAAAGTGGTTCTGAATTAGCAAGTCTCAAAGTCTAGTCCTAAGACTGAGTAAAAGAAAAGATCCTCAACATCACCAATAATCAGCAACACAAATATCAAAACTACTTCACTCCTACTACAGACAGAAAGAGGAGAAAGGGCCATATGGTTAGTTCATAGAATAAGGGGTCTTACCCTCTTTGTGGAGTTCAAATTGTTTCAGTTTTTGTTTTGTTTTAGGGTAATTGGGCGATATCTTTTGCGGTATTAAATGTCCTTACTCGTAGAGTCACCAGCCCTGCGTCTAGGAGTGCCTCCTAAGGAAATTCTAATTGCACGGGTTCTCAGAGTTGCGCTTTATTGAGGCCAACAGTCAGACGCCTCGTTCACTGTCCCCCTGCACTAGCCTCTCAGCTACCGAAGGCCGCAGAGGGCTCTCCCCAGCACAGACTTGGGTCCGGACCGTTGGCCTACAGGGAATCCCAGCTGTTTCACCACTGATTGGCTCAGGAATGGGTATATGATCCAGATTTAGCCAATGAGATGTGAGGAATCTGTGGTGAAAGTGTCTAGGAAAGTTCTCATTGGTAAATGTACTGAGAGAGAGAGAGGGAGAGAGAGAGAACCAGGCCTCTTGCACATGCTCCCTCGGCCCTCCTCCAGCCTTCTGCTCCGAGGATCACAGGCACATACCTGTGGGTCCTTTCTGCTGTGATTCAGGGACCTGGGATTCGAACCAATCTCCCCTGCAGCTCAGCATTGCAGAGCAGTGCTCTCTGTCTCTGTCCAAGTGTCTGGGTCTCTGCTGGAGTCCTACCTGGCCTGTAGGAGCTCCAGTCCCAGACCTGGTGGCTTGCTTTCTCACTTTCCCTCTCTCTCTCTCTGTTGAGTGCACATGCCTTACAGCAAATTAAATAATAATAATAAAATTAAATAAATAATTCCTTAGGGGGAAAAAAGTTTTGAATAGGCCAACAGGCAGCATGATGGTTAAGGTGCTGGACTCCCACATGGCCAACTGTGGTTCAAGTCCCAGACCTGGCAACTTACTGTCTCACTTTCCAGAACAAAGAAGGGACTGTGGCGCAGCTACTCCCCTAGGGAGTGATTTCTCACTTTCTGTCCTTCTGCTTCTCTGGCAAGCGCACACGCCCTATAGCAAAAATCTCTCTCTAAAAACAAAACAACTACCCCTAATTTGGGGTCAGCAGGTGGTGTGGTAGTTGAGGTACTGGATTCCCCACATGGCTGACCATGGTTAGAATCCTGGACCTGATAGCTTATTTTCTCACTTTCCCTCTCTCCCTGTCCCTCTCTGGTCAAAATTAAAAATAAATAAAACAAATAAATAAATAAATAATAGTTCTTTTAAAAATAATCAGAACTATAGGAAGCAGCTCTCTTTCTCCATCTGGCGTGCACAACTGGTGGGGCCGTCCTCTTAGGGTCAGCGGCGAGCCAGCCTTCGGATGAAAGGGTGCTGGGAAAGAACCCGGAGCTGGACCGGGGTCTGTGACGGCATCATGGACTGATGAATTTACCAGCCCGAAAGCCTGCTTTACCCCTGGAATTCCACTGCATGAGCCAGAAATTCCCTTATTGTTAAAGTGCTTTGAGTCAGAGTTTCTGTTGCCTTCAGCAGGTGCACCGTGACTGGAGCAGAGTACACTCCACCACGGCTAGCAATAGAGAAAAGCAGCCACACCGCCCCAAGGCCTGCGAGCAGGAGCAGACGCAAGGAAGCTGTAGCACCTCCATGTGGTGGAATATTATGCAGCCACTAAAATAAAGGAGATGGATCTGGAGCCAGCCGGTGGTGTGGTGATTAAGGAGACTAGATCCCACCTGAACGCTCAAACCACGGTGGTTCGAGTTGGGGACCAGCAGCTTGAGAAACACGGGCAGGTTGGGTGGTGCCCAGAATCCCAAGAAGAGAATGGAAGAGGGGGATTGCTGCATAAACATCGCCCTGGGAAGGGTGTGTGATTCCCCACTTTCTCTCTTTAGTTCTCTCTTCTTCCTAGTGAGTGCACACACCGTATAACAAAACTAAAAAGTAAGGGCCAGCAAATGGCATAGCAGTTACCTCACTGGACTCCCACGTGGCTGACTACAGTTCAAGTCTCAGAGCGGTGGCTTGAAAATCATGCCAGGGATGTGTGCGTGCATGCCCTAGATCCAGGGAGGAGAATGGAGAAGGGCCCAAGGCATAGCCATCACCCCTGTGGGGTGATTTTTTACTTTCCCTCTCAGTGTCTCTGTCTCTCTCTCTCTCTGGTGAACATATGTGCCCTAATGTAAAAACCTCATAAATAAATAAATGAAATTGAAAAAGGAGGTGGATCTGTATAAATGAATTTGTAAAAAAAATTTAAACATCAGGAGTAAATAAAGCAAATCTCAAAACAATGCATATAGTAAGTAATCCCACTGATGTTGAAAAATTATCTATATGTAAACATTTGTATTCAAAAGCATAAAAATAGAAGTGGAAGAATACCCAGCTCTGGGGTCAGTGGTGGTCATGGTTAGGGCCCTGAACTTCTACAACAGTTGGCCACAGTTAGAGTCCCAGACCTGGCAGCTTGCTTTCTCACTTTCCATTCTGTCTCTCTCTGTCTCTTTGGTGAGTATATGTGCCTTATAGCAAATTGAAATAATAATACTAATAAATAAAATAATTTTAAAAAAGAATACAAAGCTCTGGGGAGAAAATGAGAGTGTAGAGTTGGAAGAGAAAGTGTAGTTTGATGTTATTTTTTGTGATTTCACATTTCTCAAATATTTTACAACATGAAGCCCTGTGTTAATCTTGTCTTTCAGATGAAAGCATGCACAATTTATTATATGGGGGTATCTTTATAAAGTTCACGGTGGAAGGTGGTGCCAGCAGCAGGAATTGGGAGAGCTTCTGTTGGTATTTCTGGGACCTAGCAGCACACAAGGAATAGGACTATTTGATAAGTGAGTGAACAAGACAGCAGGTTCAATGGCATCGCAGCTACCCTAATGTGCTATTCTTCTGTAAGTTTTAATATCTTTAGCTTTATCTAGAAAAAAAGTTTTATTTTTTTATCCCAGAGTAAAGTGAAATCATGTAATGAATCTATTATTATTTTTATTTTTTAGAATTATTTATTTAATTAATTCCATTTGTTATTATTGCTTTTTAATTTGACCAGAGAGAGATAGAGAAAGGAAAAGTGAGAAAGCAAGCTGCCAGGTCCAGGACTTGAATCTCATTCAGCCATGTGGGAATCCAGAGACTTTAACCACCACGCTACCTGCCAGCCCATATTATTGCTATTTTTAAGTAAGTTAAATACTTCTTAAAATTTCATAGATTTAATTTTCAATGCAGTAAATATCGACGGATAAGATTCTCATTAATAAAAGTTCTTTGAGAGGTTTGGTAACTTTTTATTTATTTATTTATTTATTTATTTTGGAGAGGTTTTCGCTACAGGGCGCGTGAGCTCACCAGACAGACAGAGAGAGACATAGATACAGAAAGCAAGAAATCACCTGCCAGGGGGGATGGCCACGCCGCACCTTCTCCTCCATTCTCCTCTCGGGATCTTGGGCACGCACGCACACGCGCCTGGCGTGAGTTTTAAGCCACCGGGTCCGGGACGCGAACCGTGGTCGACTACGTGGGAGTCCAGCGACATAGCCATTACGCTAACTGCTGGTTCCCAGGTTTGGTAACTTTTAAGAAGATAAACTTGTCTTGAGCCAAAAAGTTTGAGAACTATTGTTCCAAATTTATTTTATTTTCTCACAAGAATTCTAAGGAATCTCAGTGGGAACTGTCTTCAGTCCTTGATCAGCTGCACGTTCTGAAGTCTTGTGATTTGTGACCAGACTGCTGGTTGGCCAGGTGAGCAAGCCTAACTGCGACTTTGGTGAAGCCCTTTGTCTGTTCAAGAGTAAGCAGTGACAGTTTCCAGGAAGACAAGTAAAAAACCAGAAAAACAAGCTTTCAGAATTCCATTCGAGGAGCCAAGCCTGGTCAACCCCGAAGAGGAACAGATGGGGTATTATTAAAACAAAGATGTTCTAGGCATGCACAATCTGGGGGCAAGTCCCCGAGCAAGCATTCTCGGAGTCAAGATACGTCTTCCTGCTCTGTCTTTGATCTTGGGCAAATCAGACCGCTCCAGGCATCACTTTTTCACATCTGGGGTTTATATCGGACTCGTGCATTGACTTATTAATTAACTTACATATTTATTCATTTATGGTTGTGTTAAACCACTAAAGTTTGGGATAATTTGTCACTCAGGAATAGATAGCTAATACAATTGGGATTAAAACTCAGATTTGTCTGACCTGAGAACCGTATCTCTTCCTCTTTTTTCCTCACTACTGCTGAGAAATGGCTTGTTTTACAAAGTGTGGCCCGAACAGTAGCCCCAGGAGGCAAGTATAGAGTGCAGGAGAGCAGGTTATAGAACATAGTGTAAAATGCTAAAATTATGCAATGTACTCAAAAGGTTTTTCTTCTAATATCCATTGAGTTGAACTTTCAAAAAGTTCTATGGGTCATGTTGGAAGGAGGAACTTTTACTGAAGTAGATGAAATCTTTACACATTTACTCGCACACGTTTACACTTTACTCACATCCCCCACGTGCAGCTTTCACGTCCTCCCTACACATGTATGAATCAACAGCACTGGAAGCGTGTTAGAAACAGAGTCTCAAGGTGGGTTTCAGACCTACTGAATCAAAGCATGCATTTAACAAGATCCCCAGATAATTGTATGCATGCTAGAATCTGAGATGCCTGATCCCTAAGTGTCCCGTAATCACTAGCATCAGCTGTTTTCCAGAACAAGTTATTCTGCAATTCCATGTAAGCTGCTTGCAACAGAGCTTGCTTGGAACCCCTCCATGGCACAATGGCAGACCCTGCTCATTGGTCTCCCAATAGGTTATTTTTACCTCAATTACAGAACTCTGATTTTGAACAGGACAAAGTGTCCAGTTAGACATACTCAGCTTCAGGGTTGGCAAGTGGCATGGTGGTTAAGGGCACTGGACTCCCACATGGCTAACAGTGGTTCAACTCCTGTTTTCTCACTTTCTCTCTCTCTCTGATCAAATTTAAATAAATAAATAAGTTAAAATAATAATTAAAAAAAAAAGAGAAACATTCAGCTTCCCAGACTCCCAATAGCTAGGACTGGCCATATAGGACAGTTCAACTTTTTTTTTTTTTTGAAGAGGTTTTTGCTATAGGGTGCGTGCGCTCGCCAGACAGACAGAGAGAGACATAGAGACAGAAAGCGAGAAATCACCCCCCAGGGGGATGGTCACGCCACAATCCCTTCTCCTCCATTCTCCTCTCAGGATCTTGGGCACACACGCACACGTGCCCGGCGTGAGTTTTGAGCCACCGGGTCCAGGATGCAAACCGCGGTCGACTACGTGGGAGTTCAGCGACATAGCCATTATGCTAACTGCTGGTTCCCAGGACAGTTCAACTTTTGACCAAAGGAAGTAGGCAGATTGCTGGGTGGGACTTCAGGGTCAGTGCTTCATTAAAGGAGTACTCAGTTTGCACGGAAGTTTTTGACTTTTGTTTTCTGGGCCTAATTTTTTCTCTTATTTCTGCCTGGAATGTGAACATGAAGCTGGAAGGTGGAGGTGGTGTCTTGTAACCACAAGACTAAAACCACGCAGTGATGGCGGTAGGAAAGACGGTGAAAAGGAATGTGTGTTCTTAAAGGTGCTGTGGGCCCGCCGTGCCAGAGCTGGGCTGCTTACATCTGGGCTTCTTGTTCTGGGAGAAGGAGTGAGCCTCTCTGGATGGAGTCGTGGTAGTCAGGCTCCTATCTCATGCAGCTAGACCCAGTCCTGAAGCAAGCCGCCGAAGCACGCCCATGCAACAGCAGGGCCGTGTTACTGTTTATTCTTTGTGAAGGTGTATATTGCCCTACTCACGGAAATTTAACCACTTACTATTCCGCTTTTAAAAGTATTTTTATAAAGGCATATTATAGGAACATTTCATTACAGTGTGATGGCCTTGCACCAGGAATAATGACTAATTCTATGCTCATTTATTTTCCTTCTTTGTTTTTTACTAAATCTGTTCAGGTAACCCCTGTCAGCAGCTGAAGTTACTATCTATAAATACTTGTCCATATAGTAGCTTATTTTTCAAAACGAAATAACTGATATAGGGTCTCACAATACAAAGTCTGTAAAATCTCAAAGTTAAGGTAGTCCCTTCTTTCTGAAATCCGTAACTTCTATCAAGGCATTTGTAGGCCTCAGAGTAAATCTGTGCACCTGGCATTCCGAGTCTGGGTAGAGCCACCAGCTAGGGGCTGGCCTGGGAGGTCTTCTCTCCTAGGCAGGGTGACTCTTTGCAGTCAGGAATTAAAGGTCGAGTAAGGAATAGAAAGGCACTCTTGGTGGTTGGGGTGACAGTTGGATGCAGATGCAGTAGTAGCAGGCTTCCGCCTTTCCCAGGAAGCAGAGAAATTCACTTTAAGGGCACAACGGCCCTAAATGGTGTGCTTCGGTAACTGTGCAGAAGCAGCTGCATCCACGCTGTGACACAGGGTGAACTGCACAGACAGCCTTGGCGTTGGGCGCCTCCTCCCGGAGACTCTGGGCTTTGGACCTCCTACACAGCGTGGGGCGCGACTGTAGTTACTTATCTGGGTGCCACTAGACAGGTCAACTGTAGGGCATGGGAGGATTTAGAAGGGACCCCGCATGTGTGCGTCTGAGGATACCTACCAACGGCTCATGGAGTGTGAAGCTGTTCCTTGCTCTGTATCTATGATAAGCAGCGGCGGAAAACCAAAACGCATCTAGAAGGTAAGTCAAAACAACACTCAGGGCAACCCAAACTGTTCTGTGTAAAATTCCAGAATTTTCATAAAAGATTCAGAATGTGGGACCAGAAGATGGCATGATGGTTACGCTGGACTCCCACATAGTCAACCACAGTTCAAGTCCCGGACCCAGTGGTTTGAAACTCACACGGGGTGTGTGTGTGTGTGCCCAAAATCCTGAGAGGAGAAGGGATCGCGGTGTGGCCATCTCCACTGGGGAGTGATTTCTCACTTTCTGTCTCTCTGTCTCTGTTTTTCCAGTGAGCTCATGCACCCTATAGCAAAAATATTTCCCCCCAAAACAAAAACAAGCCAAAAAAAAGATTCAGAATGAACAAACACATGGAATATCTGCTATTTCCCTTCTTC